>NW_026691840.1:0-40127 GCF_020826845.1 Diceros bicornis minor | reverse complement strand
TCCTTTGTCTGCAGCTGGAGATAGGAGGAGAATCTCTGCCATTGTGTTGAGAGACTCAGTTTCGCGGGTTTCTCCCCTGTACACGTGTTCTGAAGCTGGGTATTATTTTCTCCAGCGAACCTGTCTTGTGAAGGATTTGGCCAGCCATAAGAAGCTTCAGGGAAGAGGCGGAGGGGCTTCTCTCTCCGCCCCCGACAGCCCTGAGCTGGGTCAGTGCCTCAGACCTGGCCAGGGGCAGCCCATCCCCCGGCGCCCTCTCCCGGGGCATCCCAGGAAAGCTTCACAGCCAGCCCCACCCCACTCGCCACTGCCAGGACCATCGGCCTCCCTCGGGAGGACGGGGCAGGACAGGGAACCGGGTGTGGGAGGCCGCCAGATCTCAGCTCTGGCACACAGGCTGCCAGGCTGCCTGGTCCTCTGAGGGGGCCCAGCACACGCCCCAGGAAACTTGGCGGCAGGCCCCGGGGCTCTCTCCTCTGGAACTCGTCCACTTGAAAGGGGCCTGGCCCAGGTGGCTGGTTCGACCGGTTGGAAAGAAATCTTTTTCTTCTCTGAGAGACTGTTGCTTGTCATCTCCTGGACATGAGATGACAGACAATTGTTCCCATTTCCCTTTCTACTTGAAACCTGATGGATACATTGCCCACTGCCTTTAGAGACTGCAGGTCTTTCTGAAACTCTTTTCAGTGCGCTGGCTCACTTCAGCATCATTTCATTGTTCCATCCGAAATTCCTTTCAGTTGGATCTATTTTCCTTTCTAATCCTTTTGTATACCTAGATATTTAAAAGCTGCTCAAATCTGTAGTGGAGAAAAGTTGGGTTACAACTCTTTCAGACAGCATGTAAACCCACATTTTAGGGTTTCTACACAAAACGTCTCTGCCATGTTTCTAGCAGCTCTCCTTCCATATATTTTCCTCCAGGACTTCCTGTGACAAAATTGCCTTTCTAAAAGCCAGTCCTCCGTTCACTCTCTTGGCCAGTCACGTTTCCATAGAAAGAAAAAGGACTGGATTTTCCAAAGATGCAACAAGAATGATCAAGTCCCGATTCACACCTAGATATCCTGCTCCTGTTCTCCATGAATTGCAAAATTGAAGTTAATTATCTCGTTCATTTTGTCTAAATCTATTGGGTCACTTTGGCACTGAGCCCCTAAGCTGGTCCACAGCCTGCTTCAGCAGACACCAAACTCTCTCTCAAGTGCCTGCATTCGTGTGCTGAGTAGGTATTGTATTTATTTAGATCGTATTCAACAAAAGATCTTCACGGATTCACTCAAGTACTTAAGCATCTACTATGTGCCCAAAGGTCTTGAAATGTTGGGGGTCTGCAAGGAAGACAGATATGCCTAAACAGATAAATTACACTACTGAAATCATTTGAATGAAAGAGATGTGAATAAACTGCCGTGGGACTCCAGGCAAAGAACCCCCATGGGTTGACCTACAACTAAGAGATACAGCTCTGTCCTGGGGCTCTGAGGAGAAAAACAGCCACCATGGGGGGTGGACAGGCTCTGTACCATCTAAGGAAAGGAAAAGGAAGGGAGAGAAGATAAAGAGAAAACAAGAGAAACGGAAAGGTTTTCTTCTTCTGAGTGTTTCTGCCACCCACTTTTGGAGCACACTGCTTGCTGATGTCCTTTCCGGCCAGTCTTATCCTTCAGCCGGCTTCAGGAGACTTCACCAATTCGATTGTAAGGAGCTGGGCTCCTCCGTGCAGGCAATGCCAACTCCGGAGGGAGCCAGGAGGGGAGCCAAAGATTCACAGGACTCTGCAGCCCTTCTGCAGCTCACTGGTGTGGAGGGGCACCGAGGCTTCACCTTGGCCTCTGTCTCCAAGTTCACATAAAGGAGGGTCGGTTCCTTCCTCGCTAGATGAGCGTGGAGAGAAACCTCCTTCACAGAAGGGATTATGGAATAATTAAAGTCAGAGCCTTGAACAAGGCAAAGGGTTAGCACCATGAATCTGAAGTGACTGGACATGTGAATTAGTAACCAGTAGGACGAGGAGCTGAAGACAAAAAAAGAAAAAAGGCAAGAAACCAGTTCTCGATTTTCTAAGATGGAAATGCAAGTCTTTCTTCTTCCAAAAGAAAAAAGTCATTGAACCCTTTCCTTGAAAATAAAACTGAAAGGGGCCACATGTTGCAAAGAAGGGTTTTAACCGTGATGTCACTACACAATCATGTGTAGCCATCAGTTGTTAAGTGCACTGCAAATAGTTCACACCTTAACAATTATGTTACCAAAGTTCGCAGTTGAGAAATATAGACACACACACATATACATATATATACATGTAAGAAAAGAGTAGAGTGTGTGCCAATTGCTCACTGTACTATTGACAATATCACTCTTACAACTGAAAGCATGACTAGGAGAGAGAAGGTGGTGTGACCCTAGATTGCTAGAGTCACAGCAAGAAAAGTTAAGAAAGTGCCATCAGGTCATTTGGACAAAAGAATGCTATATGGCTGTTGGGTTTATAAGAGATCCATTGGAGAAAAACAAGTCACTACATTAAATTATTTTCTACTTACCTGCATCACCCTCTCCAAGAACACATATTCTAAAATGAGACAAGTTATTACATTAAAAATGACCGGCTCTGGCATTTGGAAAACTACACCAAATAATGAAGTAAAAACTGGGTTACAAACATCCTGGTATCAACTCCAACTACCGTCTTTTACCAAACTAAAACTCTAATGATCACTAATTCACTTGCAATCTAGTGCTCCTCCCATATACAAAATCAACAACTTCCAATGTGTCATAACTTTTTTAAAATTTCCCTAACATTTTAGAGGATAATGTAAATATGTCTCCTGGAAAAGTTGAGAAAGATGGAGACACTAGGAAAGGAAAAGACGAAAATACTCCCCTAATCAATGATGTAAAACACAAGGCATGAACAACTGTTAAAAGAATTCTCTATGACATTGATCAAGTCTACTATCTCTACGCCTGGCTCTTTCCTATCAGTCATTTGATACATAAACAAATAGAATAGTGTATTTCATGGGATCAATTCTTTTAGTGGCGTGCTTTCCCTTTGACCACTACATATGCTTTTATGTGTTTGCTTTATTTTCAGGCGGCGTCACATCAGAACACCCTCATCTCGGCAGATCTTTGCCTTAAGGAACCCTACCTCGGCCCTTGATCAACTGTACTCTGTGTTATGGTCAACTCAGAGCCCTACATGGATCAGTGTTTCCTACCGCCTCTCTCCCGTGCGTTGCTCATGTCAGGGAGTATAGTCCACCGAGTGAACAGTAAGCAGTCTTCCCAAAGCATCAGATATGAAAAGGAGGAGACGCGGGGTTGGGTGTGGGACCCCATTCCGTGCCTCAGTGCAGACAAGCTAGAGGTCAATGCATCCCTCCAGAGACTGGGAGAAAAACAGGAGGTTATGAGCACGAGGTTCCCTCTGCAGGCCTTGAAGCAGGGACCTGGAATCAAACTGCTGACACCGTGGATCGTGGTTGGTTTGACAGGGAACTCACGAGGAAGATAAGGACGTGAAATAATGAAAATCATAAGAACAGCAGCGAACACTTCTACTGAGCCAAGGACTGCACCCTGAATGTAAACTCTGTGCTGGAACATATCTTAACTCACATGACCCTGAAAGCATCCCGACGTAGTCAATGTTGTTCTTTGCACCATTTGCTAGATGAAGAGACTGGGTACAGTGGCTAGAAAACTCAGCCAGGTTACAAAGCGGATAAATGGCCGAGCCCAAGCTCAGTGCTCCTCTGTGATGCTCTTGGACTACAACTCCAAGTGAAGTCTCTAACGACTATCTCCGCTCGCACTGCCAACACCATCGTCCTCCGTGGAGTGGATGGAGGCAGGCGTGGGCAGGGCAGGGAGCCGGGTGTGGCAGGCCGCCAGATCTAAGGTCTGGCACACAGGTTGCCAGGTGGCTCCCTCCTCTGAGGGGGCCCAGCACACGCCCCAGGGGACTTGGCGGCAGGCCCCAGGGCCCTTTCCCCCGGATCTTGTCCACTTGAAAGGGGCCTGGCCCAGGTGGCCGGTTGGGCTGGTTGGCCAGCCTCCTTTGGACAAAGCAGGCGAGCCCAGCCAGCCTTCCAGTCGCCCCCGGCGTGGCACCAGCGCCCTCAGGCCGAGGGCCTCACGCGTGCCCTCCAACGCGGATTTCTCCTCAGAGCCGTGGCCTGGGCACTAGGAAGGCCAGGCCCTCCCGACTCCAGAGATGATGCTGGGACCCGTCGCCGGAAGGGCCTGCCCGTGTGGCAGCGGCTCCCCAAGCCGGCGGCCTGCTGGGGCCTCACTCACTGCTTGGCCATAAGCCTGTCTCGGCCCTTCGGATTCCACAGAGCCTTTCCTCCACCTGGCTGGAGTCGACAAGTGCGGGCGTGGGGTGAGGCCGTGGTTTTGCCTTTCCAGGAAGAAATGAGGCCCGGGCAAAAGCAGCTGGCCGAGGCAGAGCCTTGACCTGGCACCCCAGTCGGCCTTTGGCCACCAGGTCCAGACCACCGCTTCCAAAGAAGGGAAGCGGCCGGCCAGCTGATTGCAAGTGGGGGATGGGAGGGAGACAACAGCTGAAGCCAAGTCCAGCAGGGCGTTGGCGTTCCTTCTTCAGCTGGGACTGGCCTGGCCTGGCGGGCGGGCGGGGCCTTCACTGAGGACCCCGAGGCCCGCCCTAGGCCCTGGCGGTGGCGGGTGGCGCATGCGCCCTTGGCCTCAGGGGTTGAACCCAAGCCCACAGGGCACTCAAAGCAGCCGGAGAAAGAAGGGGCCAGGGGAGAGGAAGGCAGGTAGGCGAGGCGGGCAGGGCTCGCCCACCTCTTCTCCTCAGGTCCCCGAGAGAGAAAGAGAGAGAGAGAGAGAGAGAGAGAGAGAGTGAGAGACAGACAGACAGACAGGCAGGGAAAGAGTGAGAGATCCCTGACCTCTGAGTATCTGCATCCACCACTGCTGCCAACTCACAGGCCATCCCACTTCCCCCCCTCCATCCCCATCCCCAGGCGCGGCCCCCCGGGGCCAGCCACACCACGGAGAGGCCCCTTCATGGTCACCTCCGTGCTGTCCCTTCCGGGCCTGACCCCACTGCAGGGGAACCGGTTCAGACAATCCAATCGTCTACATGTCCCTCTCCATGACAATTGTCTTCTCCAGTCTCACATGCCCAAACCGCACCCCCAACATCCTCCTTTGTCTGCAGCTGGAGATAGGAGGAGAATCTCTGCCATTGTGTTGAGAGACTCAGTTTCGCGGGTTTCTCCCCTGTACACGTGTTCTGAAGCTGGGTATTATTTTCTCCAGCGAACCTGTCTTGTGAAGGATTTGGCCAGCCATAAGAAGCTTCAGGGAAGAGGCGGAGGGGCTTCTCTCTCCGCCCCCGACAGCCCTGAGCTGGGTCAGTGCCTCAGACCTGGCCAGGGGCAGCCCATCCCCCGGCGCCCTCTCCCGGGGCATCCCAGGAAAGCTTCACAGCCAGCCCCACCCCACTCGCCACTGCCAGGACCATCGGCCTCCCTCGGGAGGACGGGGCAGGACAGGGAACCGGGTGTGGGAGGCCGCCAGATCTCAGCTCTGGCACACAGGCTGCCAGGCTGCCTGGTCCTCTGAGGGGGCCCAGCACACGCCCCAGGAAACTTGGCGGCAGGCCCCGGGGCTCTCTCCTCTGGAACTCGTCCACTTGAAAGGGGCCTGGCCCAGGTGGCTGGTTCGACCGGTTGGAAAGAAATCTTTTTCTTCTCTGAGAGACTGTTGCTTGTCATCTCCTGGACATGAGATGACAGACAATTGTTCCCATTTCCCTTTCTACTTGAAACCTGATGGATACATTGCCCACTGCCTTTAGAGACTGCAGGTCTTTCTGAAACTCTTTTCAGTGCGCTGGCTCACTTCAGCATCATTTCATTGTTCCATCCGAAATTCCTTTCAGTTGGATCTATTTTCCTTTCTAATCCTTTTGTATACCTAGATATTTAAAAGCTGCTCAAATCTGTAGTGGAGAAAAGTTGGGTTACAACTCTTTCAGACAGCATGTAAACCCACATTTTAGGGTTTCTACACAAAACGTCTCTGCCATGTTTCTAGCAGCTCTCCTTCCATATATTTTCCTCCAGGACTTCCTGTGACAAAATTGCCTTTCTAAAAGCCAGTCCTCCGTTCACTCTCTTGGCCAGTCACGTTTCCATAGAAAGAAAAAGGACTGGATTTTCCAAAGATGCAACAAGAATGATCAAGTCCCGATTCACACCTAGATATCCTGCTCCTGTTCTCCATGAATTGCAAAATTGAAGTTAATTATCTCGTTCATTTTGTCTAAATCTATTGGGTCACTTTGGCACTGAGCCCCTAAGCTGGTCCACAGCCTGCTTCAGCAGACACCAAACTCTCTCTCAAGTGCCTGCATTCGTGTGCTGAGTAGGTATTGTATTTATTTAGATCGTATTCAACAAAAGATCTTCACGGATTCACTCAAGTACTTAAGCATCTACTATGTGCCCAAAGGTCTTGAAATGTTGGGGGTCTGCAAGGAAGACAGATATGCCTAAACAGATAAATTACACTACTGAAATCATTTGAATGAAAGAGATGTGAATAAACTGCCGTGGGACTCCAGGCAAAGAACCCCCATGGGTTGACCTACAACTAAGAGATACAGCTCTGTCCTGGGGCTCTGAGGAGAAAAACAGCCACCATGGGGGGTGGACAGGCTCTGTACCATCTAAGGAAAGGAAAAGGAAGGGAGAGAAGATAAAGAGAAAACAAGAGAAACGGAAAGGTTTTCTTCTTCTGAGTGTTTCTGCCACCCACTTTTGGAGCACACTGCTTGCTGATGTCCTTTCCGGCCAGTCTTATCCTTCAGCCGGCTTCAGGAGACTTCACCAATTCGATTGTAAGGAGCTGGGCTCCTCCGTGCAGGCAATGCCAACTCCGGAGGGAGCCAGGAGGGGAGCCAAAGATTCACAGGACTCTGCAGCCCTTCTGCAGCTCACTGGTGTGGAGGGGCACCGAGGCTTCACCTTGGCCTCTGTCTCCAAGTTCACATAAAGGAGGGTCGGTTCCTTCCTCGCTAGATGAGCGTGGAGAGAAACCTCCTTCACAGAAGGGATTATGGAATAATTAAAGTCAGAGCCTTGAACAAGGCAAAGGGTTAGCACCATGAATCTGAAGTGACTGGACATGTGAATTAGTAACCAGTAGGACGAGGAGCTGAAGACAAAAAAAGAAAAAAGGCAAGAAACCAGTTCTCGATTTTCTAAGATGGAAATGCAAGTCTTTCTTCTTCCAAAAGAAAAAAGTCATTGAACCCTTTCCTTGAAAATAAAACTGAAAGGGGCCACATGTTGCAAAGAAGGGTTTTAACCGTGATGTCACTACACAATCATGTGTAGCCATCAGTTGTTAAGTGCACTGCAAATAGTTCACACCTTAACAATTATGTTACCAAAGTTCGCAGTTGAGAAATATAGACACACACACATATACATATATATACATGTAAGAAAAGAGTAGAGTGTGTGCCAATTGCTCACTGTACTATTGACAATATCACTCTTACAACTGAAAGCATGACTAGGAGAGAGAAGGTGGTGTGACCCTAGATTGCTAGAGTCACAGCAAGAAAAGTTAAGAAAGTGCCATCAGGTCATTTGGACAAAAGAATGCTATATGGCTGTTGGGTTTATAAGAGATCCATTGGAGAAAAACAAGTCACTACATTAAATTATTTTCTACTTACCTGCATCACCCTCTCCAAGAACACATATTCTAAAATGAGACAAGTTATTACATTAAAAATGACCGGCTCTGGCATTTGGAAAACTACACCAAATAATGAAGTAAAAACTGGGTTACAAACATCCTGGTATCAACTCCAACTACCGTCTTTTACCAAACTAAAACTCTAATGATCACTAATTCACTTGCAATCTAGTGCTCCTCCCATATACAAAATCAACAACTTCCAATGTGTCATAACTTTTTTAAAATTTCCCTAACATTTTAGAGGATAATGTAAATATGTCTCCTGGAAAAGTTGAGAAAGATGGAGACACTAGGAAAGGAAAAGACGAAAATACTCCCCTAATCAATGATGTAAAACACAAGGCATGAACAACTGTTAAAGAATTCTCTATGACATTGATCAAGTCTACTATCTCTACGCCTGGCTCTTTCCTATCAGTCATTTGATACATAAACAAATAGAATAGTGTATTTCATGGGATCAATTCTTTTAGTGGCGTGCTTTCCCTTTGACCACTACATATGCTTTTATGTGTTTGCTTTATTTTCAGGCGGCGTCACATCAGAACACCCTCATCTCGGCAGATCTTTGCCTTAAGGAACCCTACCTCGGCCCTTGATCAACTGTACTCTGTGTTATGGTCAACTCAGAGCCCTACATGGATCAGTGTTTCCTACCGCCTCTCTCCCGTGCGTTGCTCATGTCAGGGAGTATAGTCCACCGAGTGAACAGTAAGCAGTCTTCCCAAAGCATCAGATATGAAAAGGAGGAGACGCGGGGTTGGGTGTGGGACCCCATTCCGTGCCTCAGTGCAGACAAGCTAGAGGTCAATGCATCCCTCCAGAGACTGGGAGAAAAACAGGAGGTTATGAGCACGAGGTTCCCTCTGCAGGCCTTGAAGCAGGGACCTGGAATCAAACTGCTGACACCGTGGATCGTGGTTGGTTTGACAGGGAACTCACGAGGAAGATAAGGACGTGAAATAATGAAAATCATAAGAACAGCAGCGAACACTTCTACTGAGCCAAGGACTGCACCCTGAATGTAAACTCTGTGCTGGAACATATCTTAACTCACATGACCCTGAAAGCATCCCGACGTAGTCAATGTTGTTCTTTGCACCATTTGCTAGATGAAGAGACTGGGTACAGTGGCTAGAAAACTCAGCCAGGTTACAAAGCGGATAAATGGCCGAGCCCAAGCTCAGTGCTCCTCTGTGATGCTCTTGGACTACAACTCCAAGTGAAGTCTCTAACGACTATCTCCGCTCGCACTGCCAACACCATCGTCCTCCGTGGAGTGGATGGAGGCAGGCGTGGGCAGGGCAGGGAGCCGGGTGTGGCAGGCCGCCAGATCTAAGGTCTGGCACACAGGTTGCCAGGTGGCTCCCTCCTCTGAGGGGGCCCAGCACACGCCCCAGGGGACTTGGCGGCAGGCCCCAGGGCCCTTTCCCCCGGATCTTGTCCACTTGAAAGGGGCCTGGCCCAGGTGGCCGGTTGGGCTGGTTGGCCAGCCTCCTTTGGACAAAGCAGGCGAGCCCAGCCAGCCTTCCAGTCGCCCCCGGCGTGGCACCAGCGCCCTCAGGCCGAGGGCCTCACGCGTGCCCTCCAACGCGGATTTCTCCTCAGAGCCGTGGCCTGGGCACTAGGAAGGCCAGGCCCTCCCGACTCCAGAGATGATGCTGGGACCCGTCGCCGGAAGGGCCTGCCCGTGTGGCAGCGGCTCCCCAAGCCGGCGGCCTGCTGGGGCCTCACTCACTGCTTGGCCATAAGCCTGTCTCGGCCCTTCGGATTCCACAGAGCCTTTCCTCCACCTGGCTGGAGTCGACAAGTGCGGGCGTGGGGTGAGGCCGTGGTTTTGCCTTTCCAGGAAGAAATGAGGCCCGGGCAAAAGCAGCTGGCCGAGGCAGAGCCTTGACCTGGCACCCCAGTCGGCCTTTGGCCACCAGGTCCAGACCACCGCTTCCAAAGAAGGGAAGCGGCCGGCCAGCTGATTGCAAGTGGGGGATGGGAGGGAGACAACAGCTGAAGCCAAGTCCAGCAGGGCGTTGGCGTTCCTTCTTCAGCTGGGACTGGCCTGGCCTGGCGGGCGGGCGGGGCCTTCACTGAGGACCCCCGAGGCCCGCCCTAGGCCCTGGCGGTGGCGGGTGGCGCATGCGCCCTTGGCCTCAGGGGTTGAACCCAAGCCCACAGGGCACTCAAAGCAGCCGGAGAAAGAAGGGGCCAGGGGAGAGGAAGGCAGGTAGGCGAGGCGGGCAGGGCTCGCCCACCTCTTCTCCTCAGGTCCCCGAGAGAGAAAGAGAGAGAGAGAGAGAGAGAGAGAGAGTGAGAGACAGACAGACAGACAGGCAGGGAAAGAGTGAGAGATCCCTGACCTCTGAGTATCTGCATCCACCACTGCTGCCAACTCACAGGCCATCCCACTTCCCCCCCTCCATCCCCATCCCCAGGCGCGGCCCCCCGGGGCCAGCCACACCACGGAGAGGCCCCTTCATGGTCACCTCCGTGCTGTCCCTTCCGGGCCTGACCCCACTGCAGGGGAACCGGTTCAGACAATCCAATCGTCTACATGTCCCTCTCCATGACAATTGTCTTCTCCAGTCTCACATGCCCAAACCGCACCCCCAACATCCTCCTTTGTCTGCAGCTGGAGATAGGAGGAGAATCTCTGCCATTGTGTTGAGAGACTCAGTTTCGCGGGTTTCTCCCCTGTACACGTGTTCTGAAGCTGGGTATTATTTTCTCCAGCGAACCTGTCTTGTGAAGGATTTGGCCAGCCATAAGAAGCTTCAGGGAAGAGGCGGAGGGGCTTCTCTCTCCGCCCCCGACAGCCCTGAGCTGGGTCAGTGCCTCAGACCTGGCCAGGGGCAGCCCATCCCCCGGCGCCCTCTCCCGGGGCATCCCAGGAAAGCTTCACAGCCAGCCCCACCCCACTCGCCACTGCCAGGACCATCGGCCTCCCTCGGGAGGACGGGGCAGGACAGGGAACCGGGTGTGGGAGGCCGCCAGATCTCAGCTCTGGCACACAGGCTGCCAGGCTGCCTGGTCCTCTGAGGGGGCCCAGCACACGCCCCAGGAAACTTGGCGGCAGGCCCCGGGGCTCTCTCCTCTGGAACTCGTCCACTTGAAAGGGGCCTGGCCCAGGTGGCTGGTTCGACCGGTTGGAAAGAAATCTTTTTCTTCTCTGAGAGACTGTTGCTTGTCATCTCCTGGACATGAGATGACAGACAATTGTTCCCATTTCCCTTTCTACTTGAAACCTGATGGATACATTGCCCACTGCCTTTAGAGACTGCAGGTCTTTCTGAAACTCTTTTCAGTGCGCTGGCTCACTTCAGCATCATTTCTATTGTTCCATCCGAAATTCCTTTCAGTTGGATCTATTTTCCTTTCTAATCCTTTTGTATACCTAGATATTTAAAAGCTGCTCAAATCTGTAGTGGAGAAAAGTTGGGTTACAACTCTTTCAGACAGCATGTAAACCCACATTTTAGGGTTTCTACACAAAACGTCTCTGCCATGTTTCTAGCAGCTCTCCTTCCATATATTTTCCTCCAGGACTTCCTGTGACAAAATTGCCTTTCTAAAAGCCAGTCCTCCGTTCACTCTCTTGGCCAGTCACGTTTCCATAGAAAGAAAAAGGACTGGATTTTCCAAAGATGCAACAAGAATGATCAAGTCCCGATTCACACCTAGATATCCTGCTCCTGTTCTCCATGAATTGCAAAATTGAAGTTAATTATCTCGTTCATTTTGTCTAAATCTATTGGGTCACTTTGGCACTGAGCCCCTAAGCTGGTCCACAGCCTGCTTCAGCAGACACCAAACTCTCTCTCAAGTGCCTGCATTCGTGTGCTGAGTAGGTATTGTATTTATTTAGATCGTATTCAACAAAAGATCTTCACGGATTCACTCAAGTACTTAAGCATCTACTATGTGCCCAAAGGTCTTGAAATGTTGGGGGTCTGCAAGGAAGACAGATATGCCTAAACAGATAAATTACACTACTGAAATCATTTGAATGAAAGAGATGTGAATAAACTGCCGTGGGACTCCAGGCAAAGAACCCCCATGGGTTGACCTACAACTAAGAGATACAGCTCTGTCCTGGGGCTCTGAGGAGAAAAACAGCCACCATGGGGGGTGGACAGGCTCTGTACCATCTAAGGAAAGGAAAAGGAAGGGAGAGAAGATAAAGAGAAAACAAGAGAAACGGAAAGGTTTTCTTCTTCTGAGTGTTTCTGCCACCCACTTTTGGAGCACACTGCTTGCTGATGTCCTTTCCGGCCAGTCTTATCCTTCAGCCGGCTTCAGGAGACTTCACCAATTCGATTGTAAGGAGCTGGGCTCCTCCGTGCAGGCAATGCCAACTCCGGAGGGAGCCAGGAGGGGAGCCAAAGATTCACAGGACTCTGCAGCCCTTCTGCAGCTCACTGGTGTGGAGGGGCACCGAGGCTTCACCTTGGCCTCTGTCTCCAAGTTCACATAAAGGAGGGTCGGTTCCTTCCTCGCTAGATGAGCGTGGAGAGAAACCTCCTTCACAGAAGGGATTATGGAATAATTAAAGTCAGAGCCTTGAACAAGGCAAAGGGTTAGCACCATGAATCTGAAGTGACTGGACATGTGAATTAGTAACCAGTAGGACGAGGAGCTGAAGACAAAAAAAGAAAAAAGGCAAGAAACCAGTTCTCGATTTTCTAAGATGGAAATGCAAGTCTTTCTTCTTCCAAAAGAAAAAAGTCATTGAACCCTTTCCTTGAAAATAAAACTGAAAGGGGCCACATGTTGCAAAGAAGGGTTTTAACCGTGATGTCACTACACAATCATGTGTAGCCATCAGTTGTTAAGTGCACTGCAAATAGTTCACACCTTAACAATTATGTTACCAAAGTTCGCAGTTGAGAAATATAGACACACACACATATACATATATATACATGTAAGAAAAGAGTAGAGTGTGTGCCAATTGCTCACTGTACTATTGACAATATCACTCTTACAACTGAAAGCATGACTAGGAGAGAGAAGGTGGTGTGACCCTAGATTGCTAGAGTCACAGCAAGAAAAGTTAAGAAAGTGCCATCAGGTCATTTGGACAAAAGAATGCTATATGGCTGTTGGGTTTATAAGAGATCCATTGGAGAAAAACAAGTCACTACATTAAATTATTTTCTACTTACCTGCATCACCCTCTCCAAGAACACATATTCTAAAATGAGACAAGTTATTACATTAAAAATGACCGGCTCTGGCATTTGGAAAACTACACCAAATAATGAAGTAAAAACTGGGTTACAAACATCCTGGTATCAACTCCAACTACCGTCTTTTACCAAACTAAAACTCTAATGATCACTAATTCACTTGCAATCTAGTGCTCCTCCCATATACAAAATCAACAACTTCCAATGTGTCATAACTTTTTTAAAATTTCCCTAACATTTTAGAGGATAATGTAAATATGTCTCCTGGAAAAGTTGAGAAAGATGGAGACACTAGGAAAGGAAAAGACGAAAATACTCCCCTAATCAATGATGTAAAACACAAGGCATGAACAACTGTTAAAAGAATTCTCTATGACATTGATTTGATCAAGTCTACTATCTCTACGCCTGGCTCTTTCCTATCAGTCATTTGATACATAAACAAATAGAATAGTGTATTTCATGGGATCAATTCTTTTAGTGGCGTGCTTTCCCTTGGACCACTACATATGCTTTTATGTGTTTGCTTTATTTTCAG
The DNA here is from genome assembly GCF_020826845.1 of Diceros bicornis minor. Lineage (NCBI taxonomy): Eukaryota > Metazoa > Chordata > Mammalia > Perissodactyla > Rhinocerotidae > Diceros > Diceros bicornis. The sequence continues at coordinate 26,648 of NW_026691840.1, read as the reverse complement.
GCGGCGTCACATCAGAACACCCTCATCTCGGCAGATCTTTGCCTTAAGGAACCCTACCTCGGCCCTTGATCAACTGTACTCTGTGTTATGGTCAACTCAGAGCCCTACATGGATCAGTGTTTCCTACCGCCCTCTCTCCCGTGCGTTGCTCATGTCAGGGAGTATAGTCCCACCGAGTGAACAGTAAGCAGTCTTCCCAAAGCATCAGATATGAAAAGGAGGAGACGCGGGGTTGGGTGTGGGACCCCATTTCCGTGCCTCAGTGCAGACAAGCTAGAGGTCAATGCATCCCTCCAGAGACTGGGAGAAAAAACAGGAGGTTATGAGCACGAGGTTCCCTCTGCAGGCCTTGAAGCAGGGACCTGGAATCAAACTGCTGACAACCGTGGATCGTGGTTGGTTTGACAGGGAACTCACGAGGAAGATAAGGACGTGAAATAATGAAAATCATAAGAACAGCAGCGAACACTTCTACTGAGCCAAGGACTGCACCCTGAATGTAAACTCTGTGCTGGAACATATCTTAACTCACATGACCCTGAAAGCATCCCGACGTAGTCAATGTTGTTCTTTGCACCATTTGCTAGATGAAGAGACTGGGTACAGTGGCTAGAAAACTCAGCCAGGTTACAAAGCGGATAAATGGCCGAGCCCAAGCTCAGTGCTCTTCTGTGATGCTCTTGGACTACAACTCCAAGTGAAGTCTCTAACGACTATCTCCGCTCGCACTGCCAACACCATCGTCCTCCGTGGAGTGGATGGAGGCAGGCGTGGGCAGGGCAGGGAGCCGGGTGTGGCAGGCCGCCAGATCTAAGGTCTGGCACACAGGTTGCCAGGTGGCTCCCTCCTCTGAGGGGGCCCAGCACACGCCCCAGGGGACTTGGCGGCAGGCCCCAGGGCCCTTTCCCCCCCGGATCTTGTCCACTTGAAAGGGGCCTGGCCCAGGTGGCCGGTTGGGCTGGTTGGCCAGCCTCCTTTGGACAAAGCAGGCGAGCCCAGCCAGCTTCCAGTCGCCCCCGGCGTGGCACCAGCGCCCTCAGGCCGAGGGCCTCACGCGTGCCCTCCAACGCGGATTTCTCCTCAGAGCCGTGGCTGGGCACTAGGAAGGCCAGGCCCTCCCGACTCCAGAGATGATGCTGGGACCCGTCGCCGGAAGGGGCCTGCCCGTGTGGCAGCGGCTCCCCAAGCCGGCGGCCTGCTGGGGCCCTCACTCACTGCTTGGCCATAAGCCTGTCTCGGCCCTTCGGATTCCACAGAGCCTTTCCTCCACCTGGCTGGAGTCGACAAGTGCGGGCGTGGGGTGAGGCCGTGGTTTTGCCTTTCCAGGAAGAAATGAGGCCCGGGCAAAAGCAGCTGGCCGAGGCAGAGCCTTGACCTGGCACCCCAGTCGGCCTTTGGCCCACCAGGTCCAGACCACCGCTTCCAAAGAAGGGAAGCGGCCGGCCAGCTGATTGCAAGTGGGGGAATGGGAGGGAGACAACAGCTGAAGCCAAGTCCAGCAGGGCGTTGGCGTTCCTTCTTCAGCTGGGACTGGCCTGGCCTGGCGGGCGGGCGGGGCCTTCACTGAGGACCCCCCCGAGGCCCGCCCTAGGCCCCCGGCGGTGGCGGGTGGCGCATGCGCCCTTGGCCTCAGGGGTTGAACCCAAGCCCACAGGGCACTCAAAGCAGCCGGAGAAAGAAGGGGCCAGGGGAGAGGAAGGCAGGTAGGCGAGGCGGGCAGGGCTCGCCCACCTCTTCTCCTCAGGTCCCCGAGAGAGAAAGAGAGAGAGAGAGAGAGAGTGAGAGACAGACAGACAGACAGGCAGGGAAAGAGTGAGAGATCCCTGACCTCTGAGTATCTGCATCCACCACTGCTGCCAACTCACAGGCCATCCCACTTCCCCCCCCTCCATCCCCATCCCCAGGCGCGGCCCCCCGGGGCCAGCCACACCACGGAGAGGCCCCTTCATGGTCACCTCCGTGCTGTCCCTTCCGGGCCTGACCCCCACTGCAGGGGAACCGGTTCAGACAATCCAATCGTCTACATGTCCCTCTCCATGACAATTGTCTTCTCCAGTCTCACATGCCCAAACCGCACCCCCAACATCCTCCTTTGTCTGCAGCTGGAGATAGGAGGAGAATCTCTGCCATTGTGTTGAGAGACTCAGTTTCGCGGGTTTCTCCCCTGTACACGTGTTCTGAAGCTGGGTATTATTTTCTCCAGCGAACCTGTCTTGTGAAGGATTTGGCCAGCCATAAGAAGCTTCAGGGAAGAGGCGGAGGGGCTTCTCTCTCCGCCCCCGACAGCCCTGAGCTGGGTCAGTGCCTCAGACCTGGCCAGGGGCAGCCCATCCCCCGGCGCCCTCTCCCGGGGCATCCCAGGAAAGCTTCACAGCCAGCCCCACCCCACTCGCCACTGCCAGGACCATCGGCCTCCCTCGGGAGGACGGGGCAGGACAGGGAACCGGGTGTGGGAGGCCGCCAGATCTCAGCTCTGGCACACAGGCTGCCAGGCTGCCTGGTCCTCTGAGGGGGCCCAGCACACGCCCCAGGAAACTTGGCGGCAGGCCCCGGGGCTCTCTCCTCTGGAACTCGTCCACTTGAAAGGGGCCTGGCCCAGGTGGCTGGTTCGACCGGTTGGAAAGAAATCTTTTTCTTCTCTGAGAGACTGTTGCTTGTCATCTCCTGGACATGAGATGACAGACAATTGTTCCCATTTCCCTTTCTACTTGAAACCTGATGGATACATTGCCCACTGCCTTTAGAGACTGCAGGTCTTTCTGAAACTCTTTTCAGTGCGCTGGCTCACTTCAGCATCATTTCATTGTTCCATCCGAAATTCCTTTCAGTTGGATCTATTTTCCTTTCTAATCCTTTTGTATACCTAGATATTTAAAAGCTGCTCAAATCTGTAGTGGAGAAAAGTTGGGTTACAACTCTTTCAGACAGCATGTAAACCCACATTTTAGGGTTTCTACACAAAACGTCTCTGCCATGTTTCTAGCAGCTCTCCTTCCATATATTTTCCTCCAGGACTTCCTGTGACAAAATTGCCTTTCTAAAAGCCAGTCCCTCCGTTCACTCTCTTGGCGCAGTCACGTTTCCATAGAAAGAAAAAGGACTGGATTTTCCAAAGATGCAACAAGAATGATCAAGTCCCGATTCACACCTAGATATCCTGCTCCTGTTCTCCATGAATTGCAAAATTGAAGTTAATTATCTCGTTCATTTTGTCTAAATCTATTGGGTCACTTTGGCACTGAGCCCCTAAGCTGGTCCACAGCCTGCTTCAGCAGACACCAAACTCTCTCTCAAGTGCCTGCATTCGTGTGCTGAGTAGGTATTGTATTTATTTAGATCGTATTCAACAAAAGATCTTCACGGATTCACTCAAGTACTTAAGCATCTACTATGTGCCCAAAGGTCTTGAAATGTGGGGGGTCTGCAAGGAAGACAGATATGCCTAAACAGATAAATTACACTACTGAAATCATTTGAATGAAAGAGATGTGAATAAACTGCCGTGGGACTCCAGGCCAAGAAACCCCCCATGGGTTGACCTACAACTAAGAGATACAGCTCTGTCCTGGGGCTCTGAGGAGAAAAACAGCCACCATGGGTGGGTGGACAGGCTCTGTACCATCTAAGGAAAGGAAAAGGAAGGGAGAGAAGATAAAGAGAAAACAAGAGAAACGGAAAGGTTTTCTTCTTCTGAGTGTTTCTGCCACCCACTTTTGGAGCACACTGCTTGCTGATGTCCTTTCCGGCCAGTCTTATCCTTCAGCCGGCTTCAGGAGACTTCACCAATTCGATTGTAAGGAGCTGGGCTCCTCCGTGCAGGCAATGCCAACTCCGGAGGGAGCCAGGAGGGGAGCCAAAGATTCACAGGACTCTGCAGCCCTTCTGCAGCTCACTGGTGTGGAGGGGCACCGAGGCTTCACCTTGGCCTCTGTCTCCAAGTTCACATAAAGGAGGGTCGGTTCCTTCCTCGCTAGATGAGCGTGGAGAGAAACCTCCTTCACAGAAGGGATTATGGAATAATTAAAGTCAGAGCCTTGAACAAGGCAAAGGGTTAGCACCATGAATCTGAAGTGACTGGACATGTGATTTAGTAACCAGTAGGACGAGGAGCTGAAGACAAAAAAAGAAAAAAGGCAAGAAACCAGTTCTCGATTTTCTAAGATGGAAATGCAAGTCTTTCTTCTTCCAAAAGAAAAAAGTCATTGAACCCTTTCCTTGAAAATAAAACTGAAAGGGGGCCACATGTTGCAAAGAAGGGTTTTAAAACCGTGATGTCACTACACAATCATGTGTAGCCATCAGTTGTTAAGTGCACTGCAAATAGTTCACACCTTAACAATTATGTTACCAAAGTTCGCAGTTGAGAAATATAGACACACACACATATACATATATATACATGTAAGAAAAGAGTAGAGTGTGTGCCAATTGCTCACTGTACTATTGACAATATCACTCTTACAACTGAAAGCATGACTAGGAGAGAGAAGGTGGTGTGACCCTAGATTGCTAGAGTCACAGCAAGAAAAGTTAAGAAAGTGCCATCAGGTCATTTGGACAAAAGAATGCTATATGGCTGTTGGTTTATAAGAGATCCATTGGAGAAAAACAAGTCACTACATTAAATTATTTTCTACTTACCTGCATCACCCTCTCCAAGAACACATATTCTAAAATGAGACAAGTTATTACATTAAAAATGACCGGCTCTGGCATTTGGAAAACTACACCAAATAATGAAGTAAAAACTGGGTTACAAACATCCTGGTATCAACTCCAACTACCGTCTTTTACCAAACTAAAACTCTAATGATCACTAATTCACTTGCAATCTAGTGCTCCTCCCATATACAAAATCAACAACTTCCAATGTGTCATAACTTTTTTAAAATTTCCCTAACATTTTAGAGGATAATGTAAATATGTCTCCTGGAAAAGTTGAGAAAGATGGAGACACTAGGAAAGGAAAAGACGAAAATACTCCCCTAATCAATGATGTAAAACACAAGGCATGAACAACTGTTAAAAGAATTCTCTATGACATTGATCAAGTCTACTATCTCTACGCCTGGCTCTTTCCTATCAGTCATTTGATACATAAACAAATAGAATAGTGTATTTCATGGGATCAATTCTTTTAGTGGCGTGCTTTCCCTTTGACCACTACATATGCTTTTATGTGTTTGCTTTATTTTCAGGCGGCGTCACATCAGAACACCCTCATCTCGGCAGATCTTTGCCTTAAGGAACCCTACCTCGGCCCTTGATCAACTGTACTCTGTGTTATGGTCAACTCAGAGCCCTACATGGATCAGTGTTTCCTACCGCCTCTCTCCCGTGCGTTGCTCATGTCAGGGAGTATAGTCCACCGAGTGAACAGTAAGCAGTCTTCCCAAAGCATCAGATATGAAAAGGAGGAGACGCGGGGTTGGGTGTGGGACCCCATTCCGTGCCTCAGTGCAGACAAGCTAGAGGTCAATGCATCCCTCCAGAGACTGGGAGAAAAACAGGAGGTTATGAGCACGAGGTTCCCTCTGCAGGCCTTGAAGCAGGGACCTGGAATCAAACTGCTGACAACCGTGGATCGTGGTTGGTTTGACAGGGAACTCACGAGGAAGATAAGGACGTGAAATAATGAAAATCATAAGAACAGCAGCGAACACTTCTACTGAGCCAAGGACTGCACCCTGAATGTAAACTCTGTGCTGGAACATATCTTAACTCACATGACCCTGAAAGCATCCCGACGTAGTCAATGTTGTTCTTTGCACACCATTTGCTAGATGAAGAGACTGGGTACAGTGGCTAGAAAACTCAGCCAGGTTACAAAGCGGATAAATGGCCGAGCCCAAGCTCAGTGCTCTTCTGTGATGCTCTTGGACTACAACTCCCAAGTGAAGTCTCTAACGACTATCTCCGCTCGCACTGCCAACACCATCGTCCTCCGTGGAGTGGATGGAGGCAGGCGTGGGCAGGGCAGGGAGCCGGGTGTGGCAGGCCGCCAGATCTAAGGTCTGGCACACAGGTTGCCAGGTGGCTCCCTCCTCTGAGGGGGCCCAGCACACGCCCCAGGGGACTTGGCGGCAGGCCCCAGGGCCCTTTCCCCCCGGATCTTGTCCACTTGAAAGGGGCCTGGCCCAGGTGGCCGGTTGGGCTGGTTGGCCAGCCTCCTTTGGACAAAGCAGGCGAGCCCAGCCAGCCTTCCAGTCGCCCCCGGCGTGGCACCAGCGCCCTCAGGCCGAGGGCCTCACGCGTGCCCTCCAACGCGGATTTCTCCTCAGAGCCGTGGCCTGGGCACTAGGAAGGCCAGGCCCTCCCGACTCCAGAGATGATGCTGGGACCCGTCGCCGGAAGGGCCTGCCCGTGTGGCAGCGGCTCCCCAAGCCGGCGGCCTGCTGGGGCCTCACTCACTGCTTGGCCATAAGCCTGTCCTACGGCCCTTCGGATTCCACAGAGCCTTTCCTCCACCTGGCTGGAGTCGACAAGTGCGGGCGTGGGGTGAGGCCGTGGTTTTGCCTTTCCAGGAAGAAATGAGGCCCGGGCAAAAGCAGCTGGCCGAGGCAGAGCCTTGACCTGGCACCCCAGTCGGCCTTTGGCCACCAGGTCCAGACCACCGCTTCCAAAGAAGGGAAGCGGCCGGCCAGCTGATTGCAAGTGGGGGATGGGAGGGAGACAACAGCTGAAGCCAAAGTCCAGCAGGGCGTTGGCGTTCCTTCTTCAGCTGGGACTGGCCTGGCCTGGCGGGCGGGGCGGGGCCTTCACTGAGGACCCCCCGAGGCCCGCCCTAGGCCCCGGCGGTGGCGGGTGGCGCATGCGCCTTGGCCTCAGGGGTTGAACCCAAGCCCACAGGGGCACTCAAAGCAGCCGGAGAAAGAAGGGGCCAGGGGAGAGGAAGGCAGGTAGGCGAGGCGGGGCAGGGCTCGCCCACCTCTTCTCCTCAGGTCCCCGAGAGAGAAAGAGAGAGAGAGAGAGAGAGTGAGAGACAGACAGACAGACAGGCAGGGAAAGAGTGAGAGATCCCTGACCTCTGAGTATCTGCATCCACCCACTGCTGCCAACTCACAGGCCATCCCACTTCCCCCCCTCCATCCCCATCCCCAGGCGCGGCCCCCCGGGGCCAGCCACACCACGGAGAGGCCCCTTCATGGTCACCTCCGTGCTGTCCCTTCCGGGCCTGACCCCACTGCAGGGGAACCGGTTCAGACAATTCCAATCGTCTACATGTCCCTCTCCATGACAATTGTCTTCTCCAGTCTCACATGCCCAAACCGCACCCCCAACATCCTCCTTTGTCTGCAGCTGGAGATAGGAGGAGAATCTCTGCCATTGTGTTGAGAGGACTCAGTTTTCGCGGGTTTCTCCCCTGTACAAGCTGTTCTGAAGCTGGGTATTATTTTCTCCAGCGAACCTGTCTTGTGAAGGATTTGGCCAGCCATAAGAAGCTTCAGGGAAGAGGCGGAGGGGCTTCTCTCTCCGCCCCCGACAGCCCTGAGCTGGGTCAGTGCCTCAGACCTGGCCAGGGGCAGCCCATCCCCCGGCGCCCTCTCCCGGGGCATCCCAGGAAAGCTTCACAGCCAGCCCCACCCCACTCGCCACTGCCAGGACCATCGGCCCTCCCTCGGGAGGACGGGGCAGGACAGGAACCGGGTGTGGGAGGCCGCCAGATCTCAGCTCTGGCACACAGGCTGCCAGGCTGCCTGGTCCTCTGAGGGGGCCCAGCACACGCCCCAGGAAACTTGGCGGCAGGCCCCGGGGCTCTCTCCTCTGGAACTCGTCCACTTGAAAGGGGCCTGGCCCAGGTGGCTGGTTCGACCGGTTGGAAAGAAATCTTTTTCTTCTCTGAGAGACTGTTGCTTGTCATCTCCTGGACATGAGATGACAGACAATTGTTCCCATTTCCCTTTCTACTTGAAACCTGATGGATACATTGCCCACTGCCTTTAGAGACTGCAGGTCTTTCTGAAACTCTTTTCAGTGCGCTGGCTCACTTCAGCATCATTTCATTGTTCCATCCGAAATTCCTTTCAGTTGGATCTATTTTCCTTTCTAATCCTTTTGTATACCTAGATATTTAAAAAGCTGCTCAAATCTGTAGTGGAGAAAAGTTGGGTTACAACTCTTTCAGACAGCATGTAAAACCCACATTTTAGGGTTTCTACACAAAACGTCTCTGCCATGTTTCTAGCAGCTCTCCTTCCATATATTTTCCTCCAGGACTTCCTGTGACAAAATTGCCTTTCTAAAAGCCAGTCCTCCGTTCACTCTCTTTGGCCAGTCACGTTTCCATAGAAAGAAAAAGGACTGGATTTTCCAAGATGCAACACTAGATATCCTGCTCCTGTTCTCCATGAATTGCAAAATTGAAGTTAATTATCTCGTTCATTTTGTCTAAATCTATTGGGTCACTTTGGCACTGAGCCCCTAAGCTGGTCCACAGCCTGCTTCAGCAGACACCAAACTCTCTCTCAAGTGCCTGCATTCGTGTGCTGAGTAGGTATTGTATTTATTTAGATCGTATTCAACAAAAGATCTTCACGGATTCACTCAAGTACTTAAGCATCTACTATGTGCCCAAAGATCTTGAAATGTTGGGGGTCTGCAAGGAAGACAGATATGCCTAAACAGATAAATTACACTACTGAAATCATTTGAATGAAAGAGATGTGAATAAACTGCCGTGGGACTCCAGGCAAAGAACCCCCATGGGTTGACCTACAACTAAGAGATACAGCTCTGTCCTGGGGCTCTGAGGAGAAAAACAGCCACCATGGGGGGTGGACAGGCTCTGTACCATCTAAGGAAAGGAAAAGGAAGGGAGAGAAGATAAAGAGAAAACAAGAGAAACGGAAAGGTTTTCTTCTTCTGAGTGTTTCTGCCACCCACTTTTGGAGCACACTGCTTGCTGATGTCCTTTCCGGCCAGTCTTATCCTTCAGCCGGCTTCAGGAGACTTCACCAATTCGATTGTAAGGAGCTGGGCTCCTCCGTGCAGGCAATGCCAACTCCGGAGGGAGCCAGGAGGGGAGCCAAAGATTCACAGGACTCTGCAGCCCTTCTGCAGCTCACTGGTGTGGAGGGGCACCGAGGCTTCACCTTGGCCTCTGTCTCCAAGTTCACATAAAGGAGGGTCGGTTCCTTCCTCGCTAGATGAGCGTGGAGAGAAACCTCCTTCACAGAAGGGATTATGGAATAATTAAAGTCAGAGCCTTGAACAAGGCAAAGGGTTAGCACCATGAATCTGAAGTGACTGGACATGTGAATTAGTAACCAGTAGGACGAGGAGCTGAAGACAAAAAAAGAAAAAAGGCAAGAAACCAGTTCTCGATTTTCTAAGATGGAAATGCAAGTCTTTCTTCTTCCAAAAGAAAAAAGTCATTGAACCCTTTCCTTGAAAATAAAACTGAAAGGGGCCACATGTTGCAAAGAAGGGTTTTAACCGTGATGTCACTACACAATCATGTGTAGCCATCAGTTGTTAAGTGCACTGCAAATAGTTCACACCTTAACAATTATGTTACCAAAGTTCGCAGTTGAGAAATATAGACACACACACATATACATATATATACATGTAAGAAAAGAGTAGAGTGTGTGCCAATTGCTCACTGTACTATTGACAATATCACTCTTACAACTGAAAGCATGACTAGGAGAGAGAAGGTGGTGTGACCCTAGATTGCTAGAGTCACAGCAAGAAAAGTTAAGAAAGTGCCATCAGGTCATTTGGACAAAAGAATGCTATATGGCTGTTGGGTTTATAAGAGATCCATTGGAGAAAAACAAGTCACTACATTAAATTATTTTCTACTTACCTGCATCACCCTCTCCAAGAACACATATTCTAAAATGAGACAAGTTATTACATTAAAAATGACCGGCTCTGGCATTTGGAAAACTACACCAAATAATGAAGTAAAAACTGGGTTACAAACATCCTGGTATCAACTCCAACTACCGTCTTTTACCAAACTAAAACTCTAATGATCACTAATTCACTTGCAATCTAGTGCTCCTCCCATATACAAAATCAACAACTTCCAATGTGTCATAACTTTTTTAAAATTTCCCTAACATTTTAGAGGATAATGTAAATATGTCTCCTGGAAAAGTTGAGAAAGATGGAGACACTAGGAAAGGAAAAGACGAAAATACTCCCCTAATCAATGATGTAAAACACAAGGCATGAACAACTGTTAAAAGAATTCTCTATGACATTGATCAAGTCTACTATCTCTACGCCTGGCTCTTTCCTATCAGTCATTTGATACATAAACAAATAGAATAGTGTATTTCATGGGATCAATTCTTTTAGTGGCGTGCTTTCCCTTTGACCACTACATATGCTTTTATGTGTTTGCTTTATTTTCAGGCGGCGTCACATCAGAACACCCTCATCTCGGCAGATCTTTGCCTTAAGGAACCCTACCTCGGCCCTTGATCAACTGTACTCTGTGTTATGGTCAACTCAGAGCCCTACATGGATCAGTGTTTCCTACCGCCTCTCTCCCGTGCGTTGCTCATGTCAGGGAGTATAGTCCACCGAGTGAACAGTAAGCAGTCTTCCCAAAGCATCAGATATGAAAAGGAGGAGACGCGGGGTTGGGTGTGGGACCCCATTCCGTGCCTCAGTGCAGACAAGCTAGAGGTCAATGCATCCCTCCAGAGACTGGGAGAAAAACAGGAGGTTATGAGCACGAGGTTCCCTCTGCAGGCCTTGAAGCAGGGACCTGGAATCAAACTGCTGACACCGTGGATCGTGGTTGGTTTGACAGGGAACTCACGAGGAAGATAAGGACGTGAAATAATGAAAATCATAAGAACAGCAGCGAACACTTCTACTGAGCCAAGGACTGCACCCTGAATGTAAACTCTGTGCTGGAACATATCTTAACTCACATGACCCTGAAAGCATCCCGACGTAGTCAATGTTGTTCTTTGCACCATTTGCTAGATGAAGAGACTGGGTACAGTGGCTAGAAAACTCAGCCAGGTTACAAAGCGGATAAATGGCCGAGCCCAAGCTCAGTGCTCCTCTGTGATGCTCTTGGACTACAACTCCAAGTGAAGTCTCTAACGACTATCTCCGCTCGCACTGCCAACACCATCGTCCTCCGTGGAGTGGATGGAGGCAGGCGTGGGCAGGGCAGGGAGCCGGGTGTGGCAGGCCGCCAGATCTAAGGTCTGGCACACAGGTTGCCAGGTGGCTCCCTCCTCTGAGGGGGCCCAGCACACGCCCCAGGGGACTTGGCGGCAGGCCCCAGGGCCCTTTCCCCCGGATCTTGTCCACTTGAAAGGGGCCTGGCCCAGGTGGCCGGTTGGGCTGGTTGGCCAGCCTCCTTTGGACAAAGCAGGCGAGCCCAGCCAGCCTTCCAGTCGCCCCCGGCGTGGCACCAGCGGCCTCAGGCCGAGGGCCTCACGCGTGCCCTCCAACGCGGATTTCTCCTCAGAGCCGTGGCCTGGGCACTAGGAAGGCCAGGCCCTCCCGACTCCAGAGATGATGCTGGGACCCGTCGCCGGAAGGGCCTGCCCGTGTGGCAGCGGCTCCCCAAGCCGGCGGCCTGCTGGGGCCTCACTCACTGCTTGGCCATAAGCCTGTCTCGGCCCTTCGGATTCCACAGAGCCTTTCCTCCACCTGGCTGGAGTCGACAAGTGCGGGCGTGGGGTGAGGCCGTGGTTTTGCCTTTCCAGGAAGAAATGAGGCCCGGGCAAAAGCAGCTGGCCGAGGCAGAGCCTTGACCTGGCACCCCAGTCGGCCTTTGGCCACCAGGTCCAGACCACCGCTTCCAAAGAAGGGAAGCGGCCGGCCAGCTGATTGCAAGTGGGGGATGGGAGGGAGACAACAGCTGAAGCCAAGTCCAGCAGGGCGTTGGCGTTCCTTCTTCAGCTGGGACTGGCCTGGCCTGGCGGGCGGGCGGGGCCTTCACTGAGGACCCCCGAGGCCCGCCCTAGGCCCCGGCGGTGGCGGGTGGCGCATGCGCCCTTGGCCTCAGGGGTTGAACCCAAGCCCACAGGGCACTCAAAGCAGCCGGAGAAAGAAGGGGCCAGGGGAGAGGAAGGCAGGTAGGCGAGGCGGGCAGGGCTCGCCCACCTCTTCTCCTCAGGTCCCCGAGAGAGAAAGAGAGAGAGAGAGAGAGAGAGAGTGAGAGACAGACAGACAGACAGGCAGGGAAAGAGTGAGAGATCCCTGACCTCTGAGTATCTGCATCCACCACTGCTGCCAACTCACAGGCCATCCCACTTCCCCCCCTCCATCCCCATCCCCAGGCGCGGCCCCCCGGGGCCAGCCACACCACGGAGAGGCCCCTTCATGGTCACCTCCGTGCTGTCCCTTCCGGGCCTGACCCCACTGCAGGGGAACCGGTTCAGACAATCCAATCGTCTACATGTCCCTCTCCATGACAATTGTCTTCTCCAGTCTCACATGCCCAAACCGCACCCCCAACATCCTCCTTTGTCTGCAGCTGGAGATAGGAGGAGAATCTCTGCCATTGTGTTGAGAGACTCAGTTTCGCGGGTTTCTCCCCTGTACACGTGTTCTGAAGCTGGGTATTATTTTCTCCAGCGAACCTGTCTTGTGAAGGATTTGGCCAGCCATAAGAAGCTTCAGGGAAGAGGCGGAGGGGCTTCTCTCTCCGCCCCCGACAGCCCTGAGCTGGGTCAGTGCCTCAGACCTGGCCAGGGGCAGCCCATCCCCCGGCGCCCTCTCCCGGGGCATCCCAGGAAAGCTTCACAGCCAGCCCCACCCCACTCGCCACTGCCAGGACCATCGGCCTCCCTCGGGAGGACGGGGCAGGACAGGGAACCGGGTGTGGGAGGCCGCCAGATCTCAGCTCTGGCACACAGGCTGCCAGGCTGCCTGGTCCTCTGAGGGGGCCCAGTACACGCCCCAGGAAACTTGGCGGCAGGCCCCGGGGCTCTCTCCTCTGGAACTCGTCCACTTGAAAGGGGCCTGGCCCAGGTGGCTGGTTCGACCGGTTGGAAAGAAATCTTTTTCTTCTCTGAGAGACTGTTGCTTGTCATCTCCTGGACATGAGATGACAGACAATTGTTCCCATTTCCCTTTCTACTTGAAACCTGATGGATACATTGCCCACTGCCTTTAGAGACTGCAGGTCTTTCTGAAACTCTTTTCAGTGCGCTGGCTCACTTCAGCATCATTTCATTGTTCCATCCGAAATTCCTTTCAGTTGGATCTATTTTCCTTTCTAATCCTTTTGTATACCTAGATATTTAAAAGCTGCTCAAATCTGTAGTGGAGAAAAGTTGGGTTACAACTCTTTCAGACAGCATGTAAACCCACATTTTAGGGTTTCTACACAAAACGTCTCTGCCATGTTTCTAGCAGCTCTCCTTCCATATATTTTCCTCCAGGACTTCCTGTGACAAAATTGCCTTTCTAAAAGCCAGTCCTCCGTTCACTCTCTTGGCCAGTCACGTTTCCATAGAAAGAAAAAGGACTGGATTTTCCAAAGATGCAACAAGAATGATCAAGTCCCGATTCACACCTAGATATCCTGCTCCTGTTCTCCATGAATTGCAAAATTGAAGTTAATTATCTCGTTCATTTTGTCTAAATCTATTGGGTCACTTTGGCACTGAGCCCCTAAGCTGGTCCACAGCCTGCTTCAGCAGACACCAAACTCTCTCTCAAGTGCCTGCATTCGTGTGCTGAGTAGGTATTGTATTTATTTAGATCGTATTCAACAAAAGATCTTCACGGATTCACTCAAGTACTTAAGCATCTACTATGTGCCCAAAGGTCTTGAAATGTTGGGGGTCTGCAAGGAAGACAGATATGCCTAAACAGATAAATTACACTACTGAAATCATTTGAATGAAAGAGATGTGAATAAACTGCCGTGGGACTCCAGGCAAAGAACCCCCATGGGTTGACCTACAACTAAGAGATACAGCTCTGTCCTGGGGCTCTGAGGAGAAAAACAGCCACCATGGGGGGTGGACAGGCTCTGTACCATCTAAGGAAAGGAAAAGGAAGGGAGAGAAGATAAATAGAAAACAAGAGAAACGGAAAGGTTTTCTTCTTCTGAGTGTTTCTGCCACCCACTTTTGGAGCACACTGCTTGCTGATGTCCTTTCCGGCCAGTCTTATCCTTCAGCCGGCTTCAGGAGACTTCACCAATTCGATTGTAAGGAGCTGGGCTCCTCCGTGCAGGCAATGCCAACTCCGGAGGGAGCCAGGAGGGGAGCCAAAGATTCACAGGACTCTGCAGCCCTTCTGCAGCTCACTGGTGTGGAGGGGCACCGAGGCTTCACCTTGGCCTCTGTCTCCAAGTTCACATAAAGGAGGGTCGGTTCCTTCCTCGCTAGATGAGCGTGGAGAGAAACCTCCTTCACAGAAGGGATTATGGAATAATTAAAGTCAGAGCCTTGAACAAGGCAAAGGGTTAGCACCATGAATCTGAAGTGACTGGACATGTGAATTAGTAACCAGTAGGACGAGGAGCTGAAGACAAAAAAAGAAAAAAGGCAAGAAACCAGTTCTCGATTTTCTAAGATGGAAATGCAAGTCTTTCTTCTTCCAAAAGAAAAAAGTCATTGAACCCTTTCCTTGAAAATAAAACTGAAAGGGGCCACATGTTGCAAAGAAGGGTTTTAACCGTGATGTCACTACACAATCATGTGTAGCCATCAGTTGTTAAGTGCACTGCAAATAGTTCACACCTTAACAATTATGTTACCAAAGTTCGCAGTTGAGAAATATAGACACACACACATATACATATATATACATGTAAGAAAAGAGTAGAGTGTGTGCCAATTGCTCACTGTACTATTGACAATATCACTCTTACAACTGAAAGCATGACTAGGAGAGAGAAGGTGGTGTGACCCTAGATTGCTAGAGTCACAGCAAGAAAAGTTAAGAAAGTGCCATCAGGTCATTTGGACAAAAGAATGCTATATGGCTGTTGGGTTTATAAGAGATCCATTGGAGAAAAACAAGTCACTACATTAAATTATTTTCTACTTACCTGCATCACCCTCTCCAAGAACACATATTCTAAAATGAGACAAGTTATTACATTAAAAATGACCGGCTCTGGCATTTGGAAAACTACACCAAATAATGAAGTAAAAACTGGGTTACAAACATCCTGGTATCAACTCCAACTACCGTCTTTTACCAAACTAAAACTCTAATGATCACTAATTCACTTGCAATCTAGTGCTCCTCCCATATACAAAATCAACAACTTCCAATGTGTCATAACTTTTTTAAAATTTCCCTAACATTTTAGAGGATAATGTAAATATGTCTCCTGGAAAAGTTGAGAAAGATGGAGACACTAGGAAAGGAAAAGACGAAAATACTCCCCTAATCAATGATGTAAAACACAAGGCATGAACAACTGTTAAAAGAATTCTCTATGACATTGATCAAGTCTACTATCTCTACGCCTGGCTCTTTCCTATCAGTCATTTGATACATAAACAAATAGAATAGTGTATTTCATGGGATCAATTCTTTTAGTGGCGTGCTTTCCCTTTGACCACTACATATGCTTTTATGTGTTTGCTTTATTTTCAGGCGGCGTCACATCAGAACACCCTCATCTCGGCAGATCTTTGCCTTAAGGAACCCTACCTCGGCCCTTGATCAACTGTACTCTGTGTTATGGTCAACTCAGAGCCCTACATGGATCAGTGTTTCCTACCGCCTCTCTCCCGTGCGTTGCTCATGTCAGGGAGTATAGTCCACCGAGTGAACAGTAAGCAGTCTTCCCAAAGCATCAGATATGAAAAGGAGGAGACGCGGGGTTGGGTGTGGGACCCCATTCCGTGCCTCAGTGCAGACAAGCTAGAGGTCAATGCATCCCTCCAGAGACTGGGAGAAAAACAGGAGGTTATGAGCACGAGGTTCCCTCTGCAGGCCTTGAAGCAGGGACCTGGAATCAAACTGCTGACACCGTGGATCGTGGTTGGTTTGACAGGGAACTCACGAGGAAGATAAGGACGTGAAATAATGAAAATCATAAGAACAGCAGCGAACACTTCTACTGAGCCAAGGACTGCACCCTGAATGTAAACTCTGTGCTGGAACATATCTTAACTCACATGACCCTGAAAGCATCCCGACGTAGTCAATGTTGTTCTTTGCACCATTTGCTAGATGAAGAGACTGGGTACAGTGGCTAGAAAACTCAGCCAGGTTACAAAGCGGATAAATGGCCGAGCCCAAGCTCAGTGCTCCTCTGTGATGCTCTTGGACTACAACTCCAAGTGAAGTCTCTAACGACTATCTCCGCTCGCACTGCCAACACCATCGTCCTCCGTGGAGTGGATGGAGGCAGGCGTGGGCAGGGCAGGGAGCCGGGTGTGGCAGGCCGCCAGATCTAAGGTCTGGCACACAGGTTGCCAGGTGGCTCCCTCCTCTGAGGGGGCCCAGCACACGCCCCAGGGGACTTGGCGGCAGGCCCCAGGGCCCTTTCCCCCGGATCTTGTCCACTTGAAAGGGGCCTGGCCCAGGTGGCCGGTTGGGCTGGTTGGCCAGCCTCCTTTGGACAAAGCAGGCGAGCCCAGCCAGCCTTCCAGTCGCCCCCGGCGTGGCACCAGCGCCCTCAGGCCGAGGGCCTCACGCGTGCCCTCCAACGCGGATTTCTCCTCAGAGCCGTGGCCTGGGCACTAGGAAGGCCAGGCCCTCCCGACTCCAGAGATGATGCTGGGACCCGTCGCCGGAAGGGCCTGCCCGTGTGGCAGCGGCTCCCCAAGCCGGCGGCCTGCTGGGGCCTCACTCACTGCTTGGCCATAAGCCTGTCTCGGCCCTTCGGATTCCACAGAGCCTTTCCTCCACCTGGCTGGAGTCGACAAGTGCGGGCGTGGGGTGAGGCCGTGGTTTTGCCTTTCCAGGAAGAAATGAGGCCCGGGCAAAAGCAGCTGGCCGAGGCAGAGCCTTGACCTGGCACCCCAGTCGGCCTTTGGCCACCAGGTCCAGACCACCGCTTCCAAAGAAGGGAAGCGGCCGGCCAGCTGATTGCAAGTGGGGGATGGGAGGGAGACAACAGCTGAAGCCAAGTCCAGCAGGGCGTTGGCGTTCCTTCTTCAGCTGGGACTGGCCTGGCCTGGCGGGCGGGCGGGGCCTTCACTGAGGACCCCCGAGGCCCGCCCTAGGCCCCGGCGGTGGCGGGTGGCGCATGCGCCCTTGGCCTCAGGGGTTGAACCCAAGCCCACAGGGCACTCAAAGCAGCCGGAGAAAGAAGGGGCCAGGGGAGAGGAAGGCAGGTAGGCGAGGCGGGCAGGGCTCGCCCACCTCTTCTCCTCAGGTCCCCGAGAGAGAAAGAGAGAGAGAGAGAGAGAGAGAGTGAGAGACAGACAGACAGACAGGCAGGGAAAGAGTGAGAGATCCCTGACCTCTGAGTATCTGCATCCACCACTGCTGCCAACTCACAGGCCATCCCACTTCCCCCCCTCCATCCCCATCCCCAGGCGCGGCCCCCCGGGGCCAGCCACACCACGGAGAGGCCCCTTCATGGTCACCTCCGTGCTGTCCCTTCCGGGCCTGACCCCACTGCAGGGGAACCGGTTCAGACAATCCAATCGTCTACATGTCCCTCTCCATGACAATTGTCTTCTCCAGTCTCACATGCCCAAACCGCACCCCCAACATCCTCCTTTGTCTGCAGCTGGAGATAGGAGGAGAATCTCTGCCATTGTGTTGAGAGACTCAGTTTCGCGGGTTTCTCCCCTGTACACGTGTTCTGAAGCTGGGTATTATTTTCTCCAGCGAACCTGTCTTGTGAAGGATTTGGCCAGCCATAAGAAGCTTCAGGGAAGAGGCGGAGGGGCTTCTCTCTCCGCCCCCGACAGCCCTGAGCTGGGTCAGTGCCTCAGACCTGGCCAGGGGCAGCCCATCCCCCGGCGCCCTCTCCCGGGGCATCCCAGGAAAGCTTCACAGCCAGCCCCACCCCACTCGCCACTGCCAGGACCATCGGCCTCCCTCGGGAGGACGGGGCAGGACAGGGAACCGGGTGTGGGAGGCCGCCAGATCTCAGCTCTGGCACACAGGCTGCCAGGCTGCCTGGTCCTCTGAGGGGGCCCAGCACACGCCCCAGGAAACTTGGCGGCAGGCCCCGGGGCTCTCTCCTCTGGAACTCGTCCACTTGAAAGGGGCCTGGCCCAGGTGGCTGGTTCGACCGGTTGGAAAGAAATCTTTTTCTTCTCTGAGAGACTGTTGCTTGTCATCTCCTGGACATGAGATGACAGACAATTGTTCCCATTTCCCTTTCTACTTGAAACCTGATGGATACATTGCCCACTGCCTTTAGAGACTGCAGGTCTTTCTGAAACTCTTTTCAGTGCGCTGGCTCACTTCAGCATCATTTCATTGTTCCATCCGAAATTCCTTTCAGTTGGATCTATTTTCCTTTCTAATCCTTTTGTATACCTAGATATTTAAAAGCTGCTCAAATCTGTAGTGGAGAAAAGTTGGGTTACAACTCTTTCAGACAGCATGTAAACCCACATTTTAGGGTTTCTACACAAAACGTCTCTGCCATGTTTCTAGCAGCTCTCCTTCCATATATTTTCCTCCAGGACTTCCTGTGACAAAATTGCCTTTCTAAAAGCCAGTCCTCCGTTCACTCTCTTGGCCAGTCACGTTTCCATAGAAAGAAAAAGGACTGGATTTTCCAAAGATGCAACAAGAATGATCAAGTCCCGATTCACACCTAGATATCCTGCTCCTGTTCTCCATGAATTGCAAAATTGAAGTTAATTATCTCGTTCATTTTGTCTAAATCTATTGGGTCACTTTGGCACTGAGCCCCTAAGCTGGTCCACAGCCTGCTTCAGCAGACACCAAACTCTCTCTCAAGTGCCTGCATTCGTGTGCTGAGTAGGTATTGTATTTATTTAGATCGTATTCAACAAAAGATCTTCACGGATTCACTCAAGTACTTAAGCATCTACTATGTGCCCAAAGGTCTTGAAATGTTGGGGGTCTGCAAGGAAGACAGATATGCCTAAACAGATAAATTACACTACTGAAATCATTTGAATGAAAGAGATGTGAATAAACTGCCGTGGGACTCCAGGCAAAGAACCCCCATGGGTTGACCTACAACTAAGAGATACAGCTCTGTCCTGGGGCTCTGAGGAGAAAAACAGCCACCATGGGGGGTGGACAGGCTCTGTACCATCTAAGGAAAGGAAAAGGAAGGGAGAGAAGATAAAGAGAAAACAAGAGAAACGGAAAGGTTTTCTTCTTCTGAGTGTTTCTGCCACCCACTTTTGGAGCACACTGCTTGCTGATGTCCTTTCCGGCCAGTCTTATCCTTCAGCCGGCTTCAGGAGACTTCACCAATTCGATTGTAAGGAGCTGGGCTCCTCCGTGCAGGCAATGCCAACTCCGGAGGGAGCCAGGAGGGGAGCCAAAGATTCACAGGACTCTGCAGCCCTTCTGCAGCTCACTGGTGTGGAGGGGCACCGAGGCTTCACCTTGGCCTCTGTCTCCAAGTTCACATAAAGGAGGGTCGGTTCCTTCCTCGCTAGATGAGCGTGGAGAGAAACCTCCTTCACAGAAGGGATTATGGAATAATTAAAGTCAGAGCCTTGAACAAGGCAAAGGGTTAGCACCATGAATCTGAAGTGACTGGACATGTGAATTAGTAACCAGTAGGACGAGGAGCTGAAGACAAAAAAAGGAAAAAGGCAAGAAACCAGTTCTCGATTTTCTAAGATGGAAATGCAAGTCTTTCTTCTTCCAAAAGAAAAAAGTCATTGAACCCTTTCCTTGAAAATAAAACGGAAAGGGGCCACATGTTGCAAAGAAGGGTTTTAACCGTGATGTCACTACACAATCATGTGTAGCCATCAGTTGTTAAGTGCACTGCAAATAGTTCACACCTTAACAATTATGTTACCAAAGTTCGCAGTTGAGAAATATAGACACACACACATATACATATATATACATGTAAGAAAAGAGTAGAGTGTGTGCCAATTGCTCACTGTACTATTGACAATATCACTCTTACAACTGAAAGCATGACTAGGAGAGAGAAGGTGGTGTGACCCTAGATTGCTAGAGTCACAGCAAGAAAAGTTAAGAAAGTGCCATCAGGTCATTTGGACAAAAGAATGCTATATGGCTGTTGGGTTTATAAGAGATCCATTGGAGAAAAACAAGTCACTACATTAAATTATTTTCTACTTACCTGCATCACCCTCTCCAAGAACACATATTCTAAAATGAGACAAGTTATTACATTAAAAATGACCGGCTCTGGCATTTGGAAAACTACACCAAATAATGAAGTAAAAACTGGGTTACAAACATCCTGGTATCAACTCCAACTACCGTCTTTTACCAAACTAAAACTCTAATGATCACTAATTCACTTGCAATCTAGTGCTCCTCCCATATACAAAATCAACAACTTCCAATGTGTCATAACTTTTTTAAAATTTCCCTAACATTTTAGAGGATAATGTAAATATGTCTCCTGGAAAAGTTGAGAAAGATGGAGACACTAGGAAAGGAAAAGACGAAAATACTCCCCTAATCAATGATGTAAAACACAAGGCATGAACAACTGTTAAAAGAATTCTCTATGACATTGATCAAGTCTACTATCTCTACGCCTGGCTCTTTCCTATCAGTCATTTGATACATAAACAAATAGAATAGTGTATTTCATGGGATCAATTCTTTTAGTGGCGTGCTTTCCCTTTGACCACTACATATGCTTTTATGTGTTTGCTTTATTTTCAGGCGGCGTCACATCAGAACACCCTCATCTCGGCAGATCTTTGCCTTAAGGAACCCTACCTCGGCCCTTGATCAACTGTACTCTGTGTTATGGTCAACTCAGAGCCCTACATGGATCAGTGTTTCCTACCGCCTCTCTCCCGTGCGTTGCTCATGTCAGGGAGTATAGTCCACCGAGTGAACAGTAAGCAGTCTTCCCAAAGCATCAGATATGAAAAGGAGGAGACGCGGGGTTGGGTGTGGGACCCCATTCCGTGCCTCAGTGCAGACAAGCTAGAGGTCAATGCATCCCTCCAGAGACTGGGAGAAAAACAGGAGGTTATGAGCACGAGGTTCCCTCTGCAGGCCTTGAAGCAGGGACCTGGAATCAAACTGCTGACACCGTGGATCGTGGTTGGTTTGACAGGGAACTCACGAGGAAGATAAGGACGTGAAATAATGAAAATCATAAGAACAGCAGCGAACACTTCTACTGAGCCAAGGACTGCACCCTGAATGTAAACTCTGTGCTGGAACATATCTTAACTCACATGACCCTGAAAGCATCCCGACGTAGTCAATGTTGTTCTTTGCACCATTTGCTAGATGAAGAGACTGGGTACAGTGGCTAGAAAACTCAGCCAGGTTACAAAGCGGATAAATGGCCGAGCCCAAGCTCAGTGCTCCTCTGTGATGCTCTTGGACTACAACTCCAAGTGAAGTCTCTAACGACTATCTCCGCTCGCACTGCCAACACCATCGTCCTCCGTGGAGTGGATGGAGGCAGGCGTGGGCAGGGCAGGGAGCCGGGTGTGGCAGGCCGCCAGATCTAAGGTCTGGCACACAGGTTGCCAGGTGGCTCCCTCCTCTGAGGGGGCCCAGCACACGCCCCAGGGGACTTGGCGGCAGGCCCCAGGGCCCTTTCCCCCGGATCTTGTCCACTTGAAAGGGGCCTGGCCCAGGTGGCCGGTTGGGCTGGTTGGCCAGCCTCCTTTGGACAAAGCAGGCGAGCCCAGCCAGCCTTCCAGTCGCCCCCGGCGTGGCACCAGCGGCCTCAGGCCGAGGGCCTCACGCGTGCCCTCCAACGCGGATTTCTCCTCAGAGCCGTGGCCTGGGCACTAGGAAGGCCAGGCCCTCCCGACTCCAGAGATGATGCTGGGACCCGTCGCCGGAAGGGCCTGCCCGTGTGGCAGCGGCTCCCCAAGCCGGCGGCCTGCTGGGGCCTCACTCACTGCTTGGCCATAAGCCTGTCTCGGCCCTTCGGATTCCACAGAGCCTTTCCTCCACCTGGCTGGAGTCGACAAGTGCGGGCGTGGGGTGAGGCCGTGGTTTTGCCTTTCCAGGAAGAAATGAGGCCCGGGCAAAAGCAGCTGGCCGAGGCAGAGCCTTGACCTGGCACCCCAGTCGGCCTTTGGCCACCAGGTCCAGACCACCGCTTCCAAAGAAGGGAAGCGGCCGGCCAGCTGATTGCAAGTGGGGGATGGGAGGGAGACAACAGCTGAAGCCAAGTCCAGCAGGGCGTTGGCGTTCCTTCTTCAGCTGGGACTGGCCTGGCCTGGCGGGCGGGCGGGGCCTTCACTGAGGACCCCCGAGGCCCGCCCTAGGCCCCGGCGGTGGCGGGTGGCGCATGCGCCCTTGGCCTCAGGGGTTGAACCCAAGCCCACAGGGCACTCAAAGCAGCCGGAGAAAGAAGGGGCCAGGGGAGAGGAAGGCAGGTAGGCGAGGCGGGCAGGGCTCGCCCACCTCTTCTCCTCAGGTCCCCGAGAGAGAAAGAGAGAGAGAGAGAGAGAGAGAGTGAGAGACAGACAGACAGACAGGCAGGGAAAGAGTGAGAGATCCCTGACCTCTGAGTATCTGCATCCACCACTGCTGCCAACTCACAGGCCATCCCACTTCCCCCCCTCCATCCCCATCCCCAGGCGCGGCCCCCCGGGGCCAGCCACACCACGGAGAGGCCCCTTCATGGTCACCTCCGTGCTGTCCCTTCCGGGCCTGACCCCACTGCAGGGGAACCGGTTCAGACAATCCAATCGTCTACATGTCCCTCTCCATGACAATTGTCTTCTCCAGTCTCACATGCCCAAACCGCACCCCCAACATCCTCCTTTGTCTGCAGCTGGAGATAGGAGGAGAATCTCTGCCATTGTGTTGAGAGACTCAGTTTCGCGGGTTTCTCCCCTGTACACGTGTTCTGAAGCTGGGTATTATTTTCTCCAGCGAACCTGTCTTGTGAAGGATTTGGCCAGCCATAAGAAGCTTCAGGGAAGAGGCGGAGGGGCTTCTCTCTCCGCCCCCGACAGCCCTGAGCTGGGTCAGTGCCTCAGACCTGGCCAGGGGCAGCCCATCCCCCGGCGCCCTCTCCCGGGGCATCCCAGGAAAGCTTCACAGCCAGCCCCACCCCACTCGCCACTGCCAGGACCATCGGCCTCCCTCGGGAGGACGGGGCAGGACAGGGAACCGGGTGTGGGAGGCCGCCAGATCTCAGCTCTGGCACACAGGCTGCCAGGCTGCCTGGTCCTCTGAGGGGGCCCAGCACACGCCCCAGGAAACTTGGCGGCAGGCCCCGGGGCTCTCTCCTCTGGAACTCGTCCACTTGAAAGGGGCCTGGCCCAGGTGGCTGGTTCGACCGGTTGGAAAGAAATCTTTTTCTTCTCTGAGAGACTGTTGCTTGTCATCTCCTGGACATGAGATGACAGACAATTGTTCCCATTTCCCTTTCTACTTGAAACCTGATGGATACATTGCCCACTGCCTTTAGAGACTGCAGGTCTTTCTGAAACTCTTTTCAGTGCGCTGGCTCACTTCAGCATCATTTCATTGTTCCATCCGAAATTCCTTTCAGTTGGATCTATTTTCCTTTCTAATCCTTTTGTATACCTAGATATTTAAAAGCTGCTCAAATCTGTAGTGGAGAAAAGTTGGGTTACAACTCTTTCAGACAGCATGTAAACCCACATTTTAGGGTTTCTACACAAAACGTCTCTGCCATGTTTCTAGCAGCTCTCCTTCCATATATTTTCCTCCAGGACTTCCTGTGACAAAATTGCCTTTCTAAAAGCCAGTCCTCCGTTCACTCTCTTGGCCAGTCACGTTTCCATAGAAAGAAAAAGGACTGGATTTTCCAAAGATGCAACAAGAATGATCAAGTCCCGATTCACACCTAGATATCCTGCTCCTGTTCTCCATGAATTGCAAAATTGAAGTTAATTATCTCGTTCATTTTGTCTAAATCTATTGGGTCACTTTGGCACTGAGCCCCTAAGCTGGTCCACAGCCTGCTTCAGCAGACACCAAACTCTCTCTCAAGTGCCTGCATTCGTGTGCTGAGTAGGTATTGTATTTATTTAGATCGTATTCAACAAAAGATCTTCACGGATTCACTCAAGTACTTAAGCATCTACTATGTGCCCAAAGGTCTTGAAATGTTGGGGGTCTGCAAGGAAGACAGATATGCCTAAACAGATAAATTACACTACTGAAATCATTTGAATGAAAGAGATGTGAATAAACTGCCGTGGGACTCCAGGCAAAGAACCCCCATGGGTTGACCTACAACTAAGAGATACAGCTCTGTCCTGGGGCTCTGAGGAGAAAAACAGCCACCATGGGGGGTGGACAGGCTCTGTACCATCTAAGGAAAGGAAAAGGAAGGGAGAGAAGATAAAGAGAAAACAAGAGAAACGGAAAGGTTTTCTTCTTCTGAGTGTTTCTGCCACCCACTTTTGGAGCACACTGCTTGCTGATGTCCTTTCCGGCCAGTCTTATCCTTCAGCCGGCTTCAGGAGACTTCACCAATTCGATTGTAAGGAGCTGGGCTCCTCCGTGCAGGCAATGCCAACTCCGGAGGGAGCCAGGAGGGGAGCCAAAGATTCACAGGACTCTGCAGCCCTTCTGCAGCTCACTGGTGTGGAGGGGCACCGAGGCTTCACCTTGGCCTCTGTCTCCAAGTTCACATAAAGGAGGGTCGGTTCCTTCCTCGCTAGATGAGCGTGGAGAGAAACCTCCTTCACAGAAGGGATTATGGAATAATTAAAGTCAGAGCCTTGAACAAGGCAAAGGGTTAGCACCATGAATCTGAAGTGACTGGACATGTGAATTAGTAACCAGTAGGACGAGGAGCTGAAGACAAAAAAAGGAAAAAGGCAAGAAACCAGTTCTCGATTTTCTAAGATGGAAATGCAAGTCTTTCTTCTTCCAAAAGAAAAAAGTCATTGAACCCTTTCCTTGAAAATAAAACGGAAAGGGGCCACATGTTGCAAAGAAGGGTTTTAACCGTGATGTCACTACACAATCATGTGTAGCCATCAGTTGTTAAGTGCACTGCAAATAGTTCACACCTTAACAATTATGTTACCAAAGTTCGCAGTTGAGAAATATAGACACACACACATATACATATATATACATGTAAGAAAAGAGTAGAGTGTGTGCCAATTGCTCACTGTACTATTGACAATATCACTCTTACAACTGAAAGCATGACTAGGAGAGAGAAGGTGGTGTGACCCTAGATTGCTAGAGTCACAGCAAGAAAAGTTAAGAAAGTGCCATCAGGTCATTTGGACAAAAGAATGCTATATGGCTGTTGGGTTTATAAGAGATCCATTGGAGAAAAACAAGTCACTACATTAAATTATTTTCTACTTACCTGCATCACCCTCTCCAAGAACACATATTCTAAAATGAGACAAGTTATTACATTAAAAATGACCGGCTCTGGCATTTGGAAAACTACACCAAATAATGAAGTAAAAACTGGGTTACAAACATCCTGGTATCAACTCCAACTACCGTCTTTTACCAAACTAAAACTCTAATGATCACTAATTCACTTGCAATCTAGTGCTCCTCCCATATACAAAATCAACAACTTCCAATGTGTCATAACTTTTTTAAAATTTCCCTAACATTTTAGAGGATAATGTAAATATGTCTCCTGGAAAAGTTGAGAAAGATGGAGACACTAGGAAAGGAAAAGACGAAAATACTCCCCTAATCAATGATGTAAAACACAAGGCATGAACAACTGTTAAAAGAATTCTCTATGACATTGATCAAGTCTACTATCTCTACGCCTGGCTCTTTCCTATCAGTCATTTGATACATAAACAAATAGAATAGTGTATTTCATGGGATCAATTCTTTTAGTGGCGTGCTTTCCCTTTGACCACTACATATGCTTTTATGTGTTTGCTTTATTTTCAGGCGGCGTCACATCAGAACACCCTCATCTCGGCAGATCTTTGCCTTAAGGAACCCTACCTCGGCCCTTGATCAACTGTACTCTGTGTTATGGTCAACTCAGAGCCCTACATGGATCAGTGTTTCCTACCGCCTCTCTCCCGTGCGTTGCTCATGTCAGGGAGTATAGTCCACCGAGTGAACAGTAAGCAGTCTTCCCAAAGCATCAGATATGAAAAGGAGGAGACGCGGGGTTGGGTGTGGGACCCCATTCCGTGCCTCAGTGCAGACAAGCTAGAGGTCAATGCATCCCTCCAGAGACTGGGAGAAAAACAGGAGGTTATGAGCACGAGGTTCCCTCTGCAGGCCTTGAAGCAGGGACCTGGAATCAAACTGCTGACACCGTGGATCGTGGTTGGTTTGACAGGGAACTCACGAGGAAGATAAGGACGTGAAATAATGAAAATCATAAGAACAGCAGCGAACACTTCTACTGAGCCAAGGACTGCACCCTGAATGTAAACTCTGTGCTGGAACATATCTTAACTCACATGACCCTGAAAGCATCCCGACGTAGTCAATGTTGTTCTTTGCACCATTTGCTAGATGAAGAGACTGGGTACAGTGGCTAGAAAACTCAGCCAGGTTACAAAGCGGATAAATGGCCGAGCCCAAGCTCAGTGCTCCTCTGTGATGCTCTTGGACTACAACTCCAAGTGAAGTCTCTAACGACTATCTCCGCTCGCACTGCCAACACCACC
>NW_026691839.1:0-40135 GCF_020826845.1 Diceros bicornis minor | reverse complement strand
TGTCTTTCCAGGAAAAAATGAGCCCCTGGCCGAAGCAGCAGGCCCAGGCAGAGCCTTGAGCTTGAAGCCCAGTAGGTCTGTGGCCCTCAGGGCCAGAGCAATGCTTTCAAGGCAGGGAAGCGGCCTGCAAGCTGAGTGGGAGTGGGGGAGGGGAGGGAGACAGCTGAAGCCGAGTCCAGAAGGGCGGCGATGGAAGAGCTGCAGCTGGGTCAGAGCCTGGAGGGAGGGCGGGGCTTCACTGAGGACACCCCCCCCAGGCCAGCCGTAGGCCCAGGCGGTCGCGCATGCGCCCTTGGCCTGTGCGGTGTGTGGGGGGTTGAACCCAAGCCCGCAGGGCTCCCGGAGCGGCCAGAGAATGAAGGGCCCATGGAGAGGTAGGCGAGGTGGGCAGGGGGCGCCACCTTACTCTGCTCAGCTCCCTGAGGGAGAGAGAGAGAGACAGAGACAGAGAGAGAGATCCCTGACCTCTGAGTCTCTGCCTCCACCGCTGGCTGGTGCCAACTCACGCGCCATCCCACTTCCAGCCATCACCCCCACGCCTGCCCCGGGGCCCAGCCCCACCACAGAGAGGCCCGGTTGGTTCCTGCTCACCTCTGTGCCGTCCCTTCCCGACCTGACCCCAGTGCAGGGGATAAGCTTCAGACAAGTCTTTCCATGTCCCTCTGCATGACAATAGACTTCCTCCCCTCTCCCATTCCACAGGCCCACCCGGGACATCCACCTTTGTCATTAGCTCAGGAGAGGATGCAAGATGAGAATCTCTGCTATTGTGTGGGGAGACTCAGTTTCCCGGGTTTCCCCCATGGACACATGTTCTTCAGCTGGGTCTGATTTTCTCCAGACAAGCTGTCTTGGGAAGGATTTGGCCAGCCCTAAGAACCTGAAGGGAAAGGGCGGAGGGGGGTTCTCTCTCTGCCCCCGACAGCCCCGAGCTGGGTCGGTCCTCAGACCCGGCCAGGGGCAGCCCATCCCCCGGCGCCCTTCCCCGGGGCATCCAAGGGCAGGCTCGGCGCCAGCCCCACCCCGCTCGCCACTGCCCGACCATCGTCCTCCCTCGGGGGGCCTGGGCAGGACAGGGACCCGGCTGTGGGAGGCCTCCAGATCTCAGGCCTGGCACACCGTTTACCAGGCTGCTTCCCTCCTCTGACGGGGGCCCAGCACACGCCCCAGGAGACTTGGCAGCCGCCCCAGGGCTCTAGCCTCTGGAACTCGTCCCCTTGGAAGGGGCCTGGCCCAGGTGCCAGGTTCGGCTGGTCGGCCAGCCTCCTTTGGAGAAAGCAGGCAAGCCGAGCCAGGCTTGCAGTGGCCCTGGCGTGACACCTGCCACCTCAGGCAGAGGGCCTCCCGCGTGCCCTCCATGGCGGGTTTCTCCCCGGAGCCGTGGCCTGGGCACTAGGAAGGCCGGGCCTCCCGACTCCCCGGGAGGAGGGGCTAGCCCACTGGCGCCCTGGCCCCCAAACCCTCTGGTGCCATCTGCCTGTCTCGGCACTTCTGACTCCACAGAGCCTTTCCTACACCTGGGCTGCTGCCGTGGCAAAGTGCAGGCGTGGGGTGAGGCCATGGCTTTGTCTTTCCAGGAAAAAAATGAGCCCCTGGCCGAAGCAGCAGGCCCAGGCAGAGCCTTGAGCTTGAAGCCCAGTAGGTCTGTGGCCCTCAGGGCCAGAGCCATGCTTTCAAGGCAGGGAAGCGGCCTGCAAGCTGAGTGGGAGTGGGGGAGGGGAGGGAGACAGCTGAAGCCGAGTCCAGAAGGGCGGCGATGGAAGAGCTGCAGCTGGGTCAGAGCCTGGAGGGAGGGCGGGGCCTTCACTGAGGACCCCCCCCCCGAGGCCAGCCCTAGGCCCCGGCGGTCGCGGCATGCGCCCTTGGCCTGTGCGGTGTGTGGGGGGTTGAACCCAAGCCCGCAGGGCTCCCGGAGCGGCCAGAGAAAGAAGGGCCCATGGAGAGGTAGGCGAGGTGGGCAGGGGGCGCCACCTTACTCTCCTCAGCTCCCTGAGGGAGAGAGACAGAGACAGAGACAGAGAGAGAGATCCCTGACCTCTGAGTCTCTGCCTCCACCGCTGGCTGGTGCCAACTCACGCGCCATCCCACTTCCAGCCATCACCCCCACGCCTGCCCCGGGGCCAGCCCCACCACAGAGAGGCCGGTTGGTTCCTGCTCACCTCTGTGCCGTCCCTTCCCGACCTGACCCCAGTGCAGGGGATAAGCTTCAGACAAGTCTTTCCATGTCCCTCTGCATGACAATAGACTTCCTCCCCTCTCCCATTCCACAGGCCCACCCGGGACATCCACCTTTGTCATTAGCTCAGGAGAGGATGCAAGATGAGAATCTCTGCTATTGTGTGGGGAGACTCAGTTTCCCGGGTTTCCCCCATGGACACATGTTCTTCAGCTGGGTCTGATTTTCTCCAGACAAGCTGTCTTGGGAAGGATTTGGCCAGCCCTAAGAACCTGAAGGGAAAGGGCGGAGGGGGGTTCTCTCTCTGCCCCCGACAGCCCCGAGCAGGGTCGGTCCCTCAGACCCGGCCAGGGGCAGCCCATCCCCCGGCGCCCTTCCCCGGGGCATCCAAGGGCAGGCTCGGCGCCAGCCCCACCCCGCTCGCCACTGCCCGACCATCGTCCTCCCTCGGGGGCCTGGGCAGGACAGGGACCCGGCTGTGGGAGGCCTCCAGATCTCAGGCCTGGCACACCGTTTACCAGGCTGCTTCCTCCTCTGACGGGGGCCCAGCACACGCCCCAGGAGACTTGGCAGCCGCCCCCAGGGCTCTAGCCTCTGGAACTCGTCCCCTTGGAAGGGGCCTGGCCCAGGTGCCAGGTTCGGCTGGTCGGCCAGCCTCCTTTGAGAAAGCAGGCAAGCCGAGCCAGGCTTGCAGTAGGCCCTGGCGTGACACCTGCCACCTCAGGCAGAGGGCCTCCCGCGTGCCCTCCATGGCGGGTTTCTCCCCGGAGCCGTGGCCTGGGCACTAGGAAGGCCGGGCCTCCCCGACTCCCGGGAGGAGGGGCTAGCCCACTTGCGCCCTGGCCCCCAAACCCTCTGGTGCCATCTGCCTGTCTCGGCACTTCTGACTCCACAGAGCCTTTCCTACACCTGGGCTGCCTGCCGTGGCAAAGTGCAGGCGTGGGGTGAGGCCATGGCTTTGTCTTTCCAGGAAAAAATGAGCCCCTGGCCGAAGCAGCAGGCCCAGGCAGAGCCTTGAGCTTGAAGCCCAGTAGGTCTGTGGCCCTCAGGGCCAGAGCAATGCTTTCAAGGCAGGGAAGCGGCCTGCAAGCTGAGTGGGAGTGGGGGAGGGGAGGGAGACAGCTGAAGCCGAGTCCAGAAGGGCGGAGATGGAAGAGCTGCAGCTGGGTCAGAGCCTGGAGGGAGGGCGGGGCCTTCACTGAGGACACCCCCCCCAGGCCAGCCGTAGGCCCAGGCGGTCGCGCATGCGCCCTTGGCCTGTGCGGTGTGTGGGGGGTTGAACCCAAGCCCGCAGGGCTCCCGGAGCGGCCAGAGAATGAAGGGCCCATGGAGAGGTAGGCGAGGTGGGCAGGGGGCGCCACCTTACTCTGCTCAGCTCCCTGAGGGAGAGAGAGAGAGACAGAGACAGAGAGAGAGATCCCTGACCTCTGAGTCTCTGCCTCCACCGCTGGCTGGTGCCAACTCACGCGCCATCC
This sequence comes from Diceros bicornis minor, assembly GCF_020826845.1. Taxonomy (NCBI): domain Eukaryota; kingdom Metazoa; phylum Chordata; class Mammalia; order Perissodactyla; family Rhinocerotidae; genus Diceros; species Diceros bicornis. Next base: position 36,484 of record NW_026691839.1, on the reverse strand, counting down.
CACTTCCAGCCATCACCCCCACGCCTGCCCCGGGGCCAGCCCCACCACAGAGAGGCCGGTTGGTTCCTGCTCACCTCTGTGCCGTCCCTTCCCGACCTGACCCCAGTGCAGGGGATAAGCTTCAGACAAGTCTTTCCATGTCCCTCTGCATGACAATAGACTTCCTCCCCTCTCCCATTCCACAGGCCCACCCGGGACATCCACCTTTGTCATTAGCTCAGGAGAGGATGCAAGATGAGAATCTCTGCTATTGTGTGGGGAGACTCAGTTTCCCGGGTTTCCCCATGGACACATGTTCTTCAGCTGGGTCTGATTTTCTCCAGACAAGCTGTCTTGGGAAGGATTTGGCCAGCCCTAAGAACCTGAAGGGAAAGGGCGGAGGGGGGTTCTCTCTCTGCCCCCGACAGCCCCGAGCTGGGTCGGTCCCTCAGACCCCGGCCAGGGGCAGCCCATCCCCCGGCGCCCTTCCCCGGGGCATCCAAGGGCAGGCTCGGCGCCAGCCCCACCCCGCTCGCCACTGCCCGACCATCGTCCTCCCTCGGGGGGCCTGGGCAGGACAGGGACCCGGCTGTGGGAGGCCTCCAGATCTCAGGCCTGGCCACACCGTTTACCAGGCTGCTTCCTCCTCTGACGGGGGCCCAGCACACGCCCCAGGAGACTTGGCAGCCGCCCCCAGGGCTCTAGCCTCTGGAACTTCGTCCCCTTGGAAGGGGCCTGGCCCAGGTGCCAGGTTCGGCTGGTCGGCCAGCCTCCTTTGGAGAAAGCAGGCAAGCCGAGCCAGGCTTGCAGTGGCCCTGGCGTGACACCTGCCACCTCAGGCAGAGGGCCTCCCGCGTGCCCTCCATGGCGGGTTCTCCCCGGAGCCGTGGCCTGGGCACTAGGAAGGCCGGGCCTCCCCGACTCCCGGGAGGAGGGGCTAGCCCACTTGCGCCCTGGCCCCCAAACCCTCTGGTGCCATCTGCCTGTCTCGGCACTTCTGACTCCACAGAGCCTTTCCTACACCTGGGCTGCCTGCCGTGGCAAAGTGCAGGCGTGGGGTGAGGCCATGGCTTTGTCTTTCCAGGAAAAAATGAGCCCCTGGCCGAAGCAGCAGGCCCAGGCAGAGCCTTGAGCTTGAAGCCCAGTAGGTCTGTGGCCCTCAGGGCCAGAGCAATGCTTTCAAGGCAGGGAAGCGGCCTGCAAGCTGAGTGGGAGTGGGGGAGGGGAGGGAGACAGCTGAAGCCGAGTCCAGAAGGGCGGCGATGGAAGAGCTGCAGCTGGGTCAGAGCCTGGAGGGAGGGCGGGGCCTTCACTGAGGACAACCCCCCCCCAGGCCAGCCGTAGGCCCAGGCGGTCGCGCATGCGCCCTTGGCCTGTGCGGTGTGTGGGGGGTTGAACCCAAGCCCGCAGGGCTCCCGGAGCGGCCAGAGAATGAAGGGCCCATGGAGAGGTAGGCGAGGTGGGCAGGGGGCGCCACCTTACTCTGCTCAGCTCCCTGAGGGAGAGAGAGAGAGACAGAGACAGAGAGAGAGATCCCTGACCTCTGAGTCTCTGCCTCCACAGCTGGCTGGTGCCAACTCACGCGCCATCCCACTTCCAGCCATCACCCCCACGCCTGCCCCGGGGCCAGCCCCACCACAGAGAGGCCGGTTGGTTCCTGCTCACCTCTGTGCCGTCCCTTCCCGACCTGACCCCAGTGCAGGGGATAAGCTTCAGACAAGTCTTTCCATGTCCCTCTGCATGACAATAGACTTCCTCCCCTCTCCCATTCCACAGGCCCACCCGGGACATCCACCTTTGTCATTAGCTCAGGAGAGGATGCAAGATGAGAATCTCTGCTATTGTGTGGGGAGACTCAGTTTCCCGGGTTTCCCCCATGGACACATGTTCTTCAGCTGGGTCTGATTTTCTCCAGACAAGCTGTCTTGGGAAGGATTTGGCCAGCCCTAAGAACCTGAAGGGAAAGGGCGGAGGGGGGTTCTCTCTCTGCCCCCGACAGCCCCGAGCTGGGTCGGTCCCTCAGACCCGGCCAGGGGCAGCCCATCCCCCGGCGCCCTTCCCGGGGCATCCAAGGGCAGGCTCGGCGCCAGCCCCACCCGCTCGCCACTGCCCGACCATCGTCCTCCCTCGGGGGGCCTGGGCAGGACAGGGACCCGGCTGTGGGAGGCCTCCAGATCTCAGGCCTGGCACATCGTTTACCAGGCTGCTTCCTCCTCTGACGGGGGCCCAGCACACGCCCCAGGAGACTTGGCAGCCGCCCCCAGGGCTCTAGCCTCTGGAACTCGTCCCCTTGGAAGGGGCCTGGCCCAGGTGCCAGGTTCGGCTGGTCGGCCAGCCTCCTTTGGAGAAAGCAGGCAAGCCGAGCCAGGCTTGCAGTGGCCCTGGCGTGACACCTGCCACCTCAGGCAGAGGGCCTCCCGCGTGCCCTCCATGGCGGGTTTCTCCCCGGAGCCGTGGCCTGGGCACTAGGAAGGCCGGGCCTCCCGACTCCCGGAGGAGGGGCTAGCCCACTGGCGCCCTGGCCCCCAAACCCTCTGGTGCCATCTGCCTGTCTCGGCACTTCTGACTCCACAGAGCCTTTCCTACACCTGGGCTGCCTGCCGTGGCAAAGTGCAGGCGTGGGGTGAGGCCATGGCTTTGTCTTTCCAGGAAAAAATGAGCCCCTGGCCGAAGCAGCAGGCCCAGGCAGAGCCTTGAGCTTGAAGCCCAGTAGGTCTGTGGCCCTCAGGGCCAGAGCCATGCTTTCAAGGCAGGGAAGCGGCCTGCAAGCTGAGTGGGAGTGGGGGAGGGGAGGGAGACAGCTGAAGCCGAGTCCAGAAGGGCGGCGATGGAAGAGCTGCAGCTGGGTCAGAGCCTGGAGGGAGGGCGGGGCCTTCACTGAGGACCCCCCCCCCGAGGCCAGCCCTAGGCCCCGGCGGTCGCGCATGCGCCCTTGGCCTGTGCGGTGTGTGGGGGTTGAACCCAAGCCCGCAGGGCTCCCGGAGCGGCCAGAGAAAGAAGGGCCCATGGAGAGGTAGGCGAGGTGGGCAGGGGGCGCCACCTTACTCTCCTCAGCTCCCTGAGGAGAGAGACAGAGACAGAGACAGAGAGAGAGATCCCTGACCTCTGAGTCTCTGCCTCCACCGCTGGCTGGTGCCAACTCACGCGCCATCCCACTTCCAGCCATCACCCCCACGCCTGCCCCGGGGCCAGCCCCACCACAGAGAGGCCGGTTGGTTCCTGCTCACCTCTGTGCCGTCCCTTCCCGACCTGACCCCAGTGCAGGGGATAAGCTTCAGACAAGTCTTTCCATGTCCCTCTGCATGACAATAGACTTCCTCCCCTCTCCCATTCCACAGGCCCACCCGGGACAATCCACCTTTGTCATTAGCTCAGGAGAGGATGCAAGATGAGAATCTCTGCTATTGTGTGGGGAGACTCAGTTTCCCGGGTTTCCCCCATGGACACATGTTCTTCAGCTGGGTCTGATTTTCTCCAGACAAGCTGTCTTGGGAAGGATTTGGCCAGCCCTAAGAACCTGAAGGGAAAGGGCGGAGGGGGGTTCTCTCTCTGCCCCCGACAGCCCCGAGCTGGGTCGGTCCCTCAGACCCGGCCAGGGGCAGCCCATCCCCCGGCGCCCTTCCCCGGGGCATCCAAGGGCAGGCTCGGCGCCAGCCCCACCCCGCTCGCCACTGCCCGACCATCGTCCTCCCTCGGGGGGCCTGGGCAGGACAGGGACCCGGCTGTGGGAGGCCTCCAGATCTCAGGCCTGGCACACCGTTTACCAGGCTGCTTCCTCCTCTGACGGGGGCCCAGCACACGCCCCAGGAGACTTGGCAGCCGCCCCCAGGGCTCTAGCCTCTGGAACTCGTCCCCTTGGAAGGGGCCTGGCCCAGGTGCCAGGTTCGGCTGGTCGGCCAGCCTCCTTTGGAGAAAGCAGGCAAGCCGAGCCAGGCTTGCAGTGGCCCTGGCGTGGACACCTGCCACCTCAGGCAGAGGGCCTCCCGCGTGCCCTCCATGGCGGGTTTCTCCCCGGAGCCGTGGCCTGGGCACTAGGAAGGCCGGGCCTCCCGACTCCCGGGAGGAGGGGCTAGCCCACTGGCGCCCTGGCCCCCAAACCCTCTGGTGCCATCTGCCTGTCTCGGCACTTCTGACTCCACAGAGCCTTTCCTACACCTGGGCTGCCTGCCGTGGCAAAGTGCAGGCGTGGGGTGAGGCCATGGCTTTGTCTTTCCAGGAAAAAATGAGCCCCTGGCCGAAGCAGCAGGCCCAGGCAGAGCCTTGAGCTTGAAGCCCAGTAGGTCTGTGGCCCTCAGGGCCAGAGCCATGCTTTCAAGGCAGGGAAGCGGCCTGCAAGCTGAGTGGGAGTGGGGGAGGGGAGGGAGACAGCTGAAGCCGAGTCCAGAAGGGCGGCGATGGAAGAGCTGCAGCTGGGTCAGAGCCTGGAGGGAGGGCGGGGCCTTCACTGAGGACCCCCCCCCCCCCCGAGGCCAGCCCTAGGCCCCGGCGGTCGCGCATGCGCCCTTGGCCTGTGCGGTGTGTGGGGGGTTGAACCCAAGCCCGCAGGGCTCCCGGAGCGGCCAGAGAAAGAAGGGCCCATGGAGAGGTAGGCGAGGTGGGCAGGGGGCGCCACCTTACTCTCCTCAGCTCCCTGAGGGAGAGAGACAGAGACAGAGACAGAGAGAGAGATCCCTGACCTCTGAGTCTCTGCCTCCACCGCTGGCTGGTGCCAACTCACGCGCCATCCCACTTCCAGCCATCACCCCCACGCCTGCCCCGGGGCCAGCCCCACCACAGAGAGGCCGGTTGGTTCCTGCTCACCTCTGTGCCGTCCCTTCCCGACCTGACCCCAGTGCAGGGGATAAGCTTCAGACAAGTCTTTCCATGTCCCTCTGCATGACAATAGACTTCCTCCCCTCTCCCATTCCACAGGCCCACCCGGGACATCCACCTTTGTCATTAGCTCAGGAGAGGATGCAAGATGAGAATCTCTGCTATTGTGTGGGGAGACTCAGTTTCCCGGGTTTCCCCCATGGACACATGTTCTTCAGCTGGGTCTGATTTTCTCCAGACAAGCTGTCTTGGGAAGGATTTGGCCAGCCCTAAGAACCTGAAGGGAAAGGGCGGAGGGGGGTTCTCTCTCTGCCCCCGACAGCCCCGAGCTGGGTCGGTCCCTCAGACCCGGCCAGGGGCAGCCCATCCCCCGGCGCCCTTCCCCGGGGCATCCAAGGGCAGGCTCGGCGCCAGCCCCACCCCGCTCGCCACTGCCCGACCATCGTCCTCCCTCGGGGGGCCTGGGCAGGACAGGGACCCGGCTGTGGGAGGCCTCCAGATCTCAGGCCTGGCACACCGTTTACCAGGCTGCTTCCTCCTCTGACGGGGGCCCAGCACACGCCCCAGGAGACTTGGCAGCCGCCCCCAGGGCTCTAGCCTCTGGAACTCGTCCCCTTGGAAGGGGCCTGGCCCAGGTGCCAGGTTCGGCTGGTCGGCCAGCCTCCTTTGGAGAAAGCAGGCAAGCCGAGCCAGGCTTGCAGTGGCCCTGGCGTGACACCTGCCACCTCAGGCAGAGGGCCTCCCGCGTGCCCTCCATGGCGGGTTTCTCCCCGGAGCCGTGGCCTGGGCACTAGGAAGGCCGGGCCTCCCCGACTCCCGGGAGGAGGGGCTAGCCCACTTGCGCCCTGGCCCCCAAACCCTCTGGTGCCATCTGCCTGTCTCGGCACTTCTGACTCCACAGAGCCTTTCCTACATCTGGGCTGCCTGCCGTGGCAAAGTGCAGGCGTGGGGTGAGGCCATGGCTTTGTCTTTCCAGGAAAAAATGAGCCCCTGGCCGAAGCAGCAGGCCCAGGCAGAGCCTTGAGCTTGAAGCCCAGTAGGTCTGTGGCCCTCAGGGCCAGAGCCATGCTTTCAAGGCAGGGAAGCGGCCTGCAAGCTGAGTGGGAGTGGGGGAGGGGAGGGAGACAGCTGAAGCCGAGTCCAGAAGGGCGGCGATGGAAGAGCTGCAGCTGGGTCAGAGCCTGGAGGGAGGGCGGGGCCTTCACTGAGGACCCCCCCCCCCCCCCGAGGCCAGCCCTAGGCCCCGGGGGTCGCGCATGCGCCCTTGGCCTGTGCGGTGTGTGGGGGGTTGAACCCAAGCCCGCAGGGCTCCCGGAGCGGCCAGAGAATAAAGGGCCCATGGAGAGGTAGGCGAGGTGGGCAGGGGGCGCCACCTTACTCTGCTCAGCTCCCTGAGGGAGAGAGAGAGAGACAGAGACAGAGAGAGAGATCCCTGACCTCTGAGTCTCTGCCTCCACCGCTGGCTGGTGCCAACTCACGCGCCATCCCACTTCCAGCCATCACCCCCACGCCTGCCCCGGGGCCAGCCCCACCACAGAGAGGCCGGTTGGTTCCTGCTCACCTCTGTGCCGTCCCTTCCCGACCTGACCCCAGTGCAGGGGATAAGCTTCAGACAAGTCTTTCCATGTCCCTCTGCATGACAATAGACTTCCTCCCCTCTCCCATTCCACAGGCCCACCCGGGACATCCACCTTTGTCATTAGCTCAGGAGAGGATGCAAGATGAGAATCTCTGCTATTGTGTGGGGAGACTCAGTTTCCCGGGTTTCCCCCATGGACACATGTTCTTCAGCTGGGTCTGATTTTCTCCAGACAAGCTGTCTTGGGAAGGATTTGGCCAGCCCTAAGAACCTGAAGGGAAAGGGCGGAGGGGGGTTCTCTCTCTGCCCCCGACAGCCCCGAGCTGGGTCGGTCCCTCAGACCCGGCCAGGGGCAGCCCATCCCCCGGCGCCCTTCCCCGGGGCATCCAAGGGCAGGCTCGGCGCCAGCCCCACCCCGCTCGCCACTGCCCGACCATCGTCCTCCCTCGGGGGGCCTGGGCAGGACAGGGACCCGGCTGTGGGAGGACTCCAGATCTCAGGCCTGGCACATCGTTTACCAGGCTGCTTCCTCCTCTGACGGGGGCCCAGCACACGCCCCAGGAGACTTGGCAGCCGCCCCCAGGGCTCTAGCCTCTGGAACTCGTCCCCTTGGAAGGGGCCTGGCCCAGGTGCCAGGTTCGGCTGGTCGGCCAGCCTCCTTTGGAGAAAGCAGGCAAGCCGAGCCAGGCTTGCAGTGGCCCTGGCGTGACACCTGCCACCTCAGGCAGAGGGCCTCCCGCGTGCCCTCCATGGCGGGTTTCTCCCCGGAGCCGTGGCCTGGGCACTAGGAAGGCCGGGCCTCCCGACTCCCGGGAGGAGGGGCTAGCCCACTGGCGCCCTGGCCCCCAAACCCTCTGGTGCCATCTGCCTGTCTCGGCACTTCTGACTCCACAGAGCCTTTCCTACACCTGGGCTGCCTGCCGTGGCAAAGTGCAGGCGTGGGGTGAGGCCATGGCTTTGTCTTTCCAGGAAAAAATGAGCCCCTGGCCGAAGCAGCAGGCCCAGGCAGAGCCTTGAGCTTGAAGCCCAGTAGGTCTGTGGCCCTCAGGGCCAGAGCCATGCTTTCAAGGCAGGGAAGCGGCCTGCAAGCTGAGTGGGAGTGGGGGAGGGGAGGGAGACAGCTGAAGCCGAGTCCAGAAGGGCGGCGATGGAAGAGCTGCAGCTGGGTCAGAGCCTGGAGGGAGGGCGGGGCCTTCACTGAGGACCCCCCCCCCCGAGGCCAGCCCTAGGCCCCGGCGGTCGCGCATGCGCCCTTGGCCTGTGCGGTGTGTGGGGGGTTGAACCCAAGCCCGCAGGGCTCCCGGAGCGGCCAGAGAAAGAAGGGCCCATGGAGAGGTAGGCGAGGTGGGCAGGGGGCGCCACCTTACTCTCCTCAGCTCCCTGAGGGAGAGAGAAAGAGACAGAGACAGAGAGAGAGATCCCTGACCTCTGAGTCTCTGCCTCCACCGCTGGCTGGTGCCAACTCACGCGCCATCCCACTTCCAGCCATCACCCCCACGCCTGCCCCGGGGCCAGCCCCACCACAGAGAGGCCGGTTGGTTCCTGCTCACCTCTGTGCCGTCCCTTCCCGACCTGACCCCAGTGCAGGGGATAAGCTTCAGACAAGTCTTTCCATGTCCCTCTGCATGACAATAGACTTCCTCCCCTCTCCCATTCCACAGGCCCACCCGGGACATCCACCTTTGTCATTAGCTCAGGAGAGGATGCAAGATGAGAATCTCTGCTATTGTGTGGGGAGACTCAGTTTCCCGGGTTTCCCCCATGGACACATGTTCTTCAGCTGGGTCTGATTTTCTCCAGACAAGCTGTCTTGGGAAGGATTTGGCCAGCCCTAAGAACCTGAAGGGAAAGGGCGGAGGGGGGTTCTCTCTCTGCCCCCGACAGCCCCGAGCTGGGTCGGTCCCTCAGACCCGGCCAGGGGCAGCCCATCCCCCGGCGCCCTTCCCCGGGGCATCCAAGGGCAGGCTCGGCGCCAGCCCCACCCCGCTCGCCACTGCCCGACCATCGTCCTCCCTCGGGGGGCCTGGGCAGGACAGGGACCCGGCTGTGGGAGGCCTCCAGATCTCAGGCCTGGCACACCGTTTACCAGGCTGCTTCCTCCTCTGACGGGGGCCCAGCACACGCCCCAGGAGACTTGGCAGCCGCCCCCAGGGCTCTAGCCTCTGGAACTCGTCCCCTTGGAAGGGGCCTGGCCCAGGTGCCAGGTTCGGCTGGTCGGCCAGCCTCCTTTGGAGAAAGCAGGCAAGCCGAGCCAGGCTTGCAGTGGCCCTGGCGTGACACCTGCCACCTCAGGCAGAGGGCCTCCCGCGTGCCCTCCATGGCGGGTTTCTCCCCGGAGCCGTGGCCTGGGCACTAGGAAGGCCGGGCCTCCCGACTCCCGGGAGGAGGGGCTAGCCCACTGGCGCCCTGGCCCCCAAACCCTCTGGTGCCATCTGCCTGTCTCGGCACTTCTGACTCCACAGAGCCTTTCCTACACCTGGGCTGCCTGCCGTGGCAAAGTGCAGGCGTGGGGTGAGGCCATGGCTTTGTCTTTCCAGGAAAAAATGAGCCCCTGGCCGAAGCAGCAGGCCCAGGCAGAGCCTTGAGCTTGAAGCCCAGTAGGTCTGTGGCCCTCAGGGCCAGAGCCATGCTTTCAAGGCAGGGAAGCGGCCTGCAAGCTGAGTGGGAGTGGGGGAGGGGAGGGAGACAGCTGAAGCCGAGTCCAGAAGGGCGGCGATGGAAGAGCTGCAGCTGGGTCAGAGCCTGGAGGGAGGGCGGGGCCTTCACTGAGGACCCCCCCCCCCCCGAGGCCAGCCCTAGGCCCCGGCGGTCGCGCATGCGCCCTTGGCCTGTGCGGTGTGTGGGGGGTTGAACCCAAGCCCGCAGGGCTCCCGGAGCGGCCAGAGAAAGAAGGGCCCATGGAGAGGTAGGCGAGGTGGGCAGGGGGCGCCACCTTACTCTCCTCAGCTCCCTGAGGGAGAGAGACAGAGACAGAGACAGAGAGAGAGATCCCTGACCTCTGAGTCTCTGCCTCCACCGCTGGCTGGTGCCAACTCACGCGCCATCCCACTTCCAGCCATCACCCCCACGCCTGCCCCGGGGCCAGCCCCACCACAGAGAGGCCGGTTGGTTCCTGCTCACCTCTGTGCCGTCCCTTCCCGACCTGACCCCAGTGCAGGGGATAAGCTTCAGACAAGTCTTTCCATGTCCCTCTGCATGACAATAGACTTCCTCCCCTCTCCCATTCCACAGGCCCACCCGGGACATCCACCTTTGTCATTAGCTCAGGAGAGGATGCAAGATGAGAATCTCTGCTATTGTGTGGGGAGACTCAGTTTCCCGGGTTTCCCCCATGGACACATGTTCTTCAGCTGGGTCTGATTTTCTCCAGACAAGCTGTCTTGGGAAGGATTTGGCCAGCCCTAAGAACCTGAAGGGAAAGGGCGGAGGGGGGTTCTCTCTCTGCCCCCGACAGCCCCGAGCTGGGTCGGTCCCTCAGACCCGGCCAGGAGCAGCCCATCCCCCGGCGCCCTTCCCCGGGGCATCCAAGGGCAGGCTCGGCGCCAGCCCCACCCCGCTCGCCACTGCCCGACCATCGTCCTCCCTCGGGGGGCCTGGGCAGGACAGGGACCCGGCTGTGGGAGGCCTCCAGATCTCAGGCCTGGCACACCGTTTACCAGGCTGCTTCCTCCTCTGACGGGGGCCCAGCACACGCCCCAGGAGACTTGGCAGCCGCCCCCAGGGCTCTAGCCTCTGGAACTCGTCCCCTTGGAAGGGGCCTGGCCCAGGTGCCAGGTTCGGCTGGTCGGCCAGCCTCCTTTGGAGAAAGCAGGCAAGCCGAGCCAGGCTTGCAGTGGCCCTGGCGTGACACCTGCCACCTCAGGCAGAGGGCCTCCCGCGTGCCCTCCATGGCGGGTTTCTCCCCGGAGCCGTGGCCTGGGCACTAGGAAGGCCGGGCCTCCCCGACTCCCGGGAGGAGGGGCTAGCCCACTTGCGCCCTGGCCCCCAAACCCTCTGGTGCCATCAGCCTGTCTCGGCACTTCTGACTCCACAGAGCCTTTCCTACACCTGGGCTGCCTGCCGTGGCAAAGTGCAGGCGTGGGGTGAGGCCATGGCTTTGTCTTTCCAGGAAAAAATGAGCCCCTGGCCGAAGCAGCAGGCCCAGGCAGAGCCTTGAGCTTGAAGCCCAGTAGGTCTGTGGCCCTCAGGGCCAGAGCAATGCTTTCAAGGCAGGGAAGCGGCCTGCAAGCTGAGTGGGAGTGGGGGAGGGGAGGGAGACAGCTGAAGCCTAGTCCAGAAGGGCGGCGATGGAAGAGCTGCAGCTGGGTCAGAGCCTGGAGGGAGGGCGGGGCCTTCACTGAGGACCCCCCCCCCCCCGAGGCCAGCCGTAGGTCCAGGCGGTCGCGCATGCGCCCTTGGCCTGTGCGGTGTGTGGGGGGTTGAACCCAAGCCCGCAGGGCTCCCGGAGCGGCTAGAGAATGAAGGGCCCATGGAGAGGTAGGCGAGGTGGGCAGGGGGCGCCACCTTACTCTGCTCAGCTCCCTGAGGGAGAGAGAGAGAGACAGAGACAGAGAGAGAGATCCCTGACCTCTGAGTCTCTGCCTCCACCGCTGGCTGGTGCCAACTCACGCGCCATCCCACTTCCAGCCATCACCCCCACGCCTGCCCCGGGGCCAGCCCCACCACAGAGAGGCCGGTTGGTTCCTGCTCACCTCTGTGCCGTCCCTTCCCGACCTGACCCCAGTGCAGGGGATAAGCTTCAGACAAGTCTTTCCATGTCCCTCTGCATGACAATAGACTTCCTCCCCTCTCCCATTCCACAGGCCCACCCGGGACATCCACCTTTGTCATTAGCTCAGGAGAGGATGCAAGATGAGAATCTCTGCTATTGTGTGGGGAGACTCAGTTTCCCGGGTTTCCCCCATGGACACATGTTCTTCAGCTGGGTCTGATTTTCTCCAGACAAGCTGTCTTGGGAAGGATTTGGCCAGCCCTAAGAACCTGAAGGGAAAGGGCGGAGGGGGGTTCTCTCTCTGCCCCCGACAGCCCCGAGCTGGGTCGGTCCCTCAGACCCGGCCAGGGGCAGCCCATCCCCCGGCGCCCTTCCCCGGGGCATCCAAGGGCAGGCTCGGCGCCAGCCCCACCCCGCTCGCCACTGCCCGACCATCGTCCTCCCTCGGGGGGCCTGGGCAGGACAGGGACCCGGCTGTGGGAGGCCTCCAGATCTCAGGCCTGGCACACCGTTTACCAGGCTGCTTCCTCCTCTGACGGGGGCCCAGCACACACCCCAGGAGACTTGGCAGCCGCCCCCAGGGCTCTAGCCTCTGGAACTCGTCCCCTTGGAAGGGGCCTGGCCCAGGTGCCAGGTTCGGCTGGTCGGCCAGCCTCCTTTGGAGAAAGCAGGCAAGCCGAGCCAGGCTTGCAGTGGCCCTGGCGTGACACCTGCCACCTCAGGCAGAGGGCCTCCCGCGTGCCCTCCATGGCGGGTTTCTCCCCGGAGCCGTGGCCTGGGCACTAGGAAGGCCGGGCCTCCCCGACTCCCGGGAGGAGGGGCTAGCCCACTTGCGCCCTGGCCCCCAAACCCTCTGGTGCCATCAGCCTGTCTCGGCACTTCTGACTCCACAGAGCCTTTCCTACACCTGGGCTGCCTGCCGTGGCAAAGTGCAGGCGTGGGGTGAGGCCATGGCTTTGTCTTTCCAGGAAAAAATGAGCCCCTGGCCGAAGCAGCAGGCCCAGGCAGAGCCTTGAGCTTGAAGCCCAGTAGGTCTGTGGCCCTCAGGGCCAGAGCAATGCTTTCAAGGCAGGGAAGCGGCCTGCAAGCTGAGTGGGTGTGGGGGAGGGGAGGGAGACAGATGAAGCCTAGTCCAGAAGGGCGGCGATGGAAGAGCTGCAGCTGGGTCAGAGCCTGGAGGGAGGGCGGGGCCTTCACTGAGGACCCCCCCCCCCCGAGGCCAGCCGTAGGTCCAGGCGGTCGCGCATGCGCCCTTGGCCTGTGCGGTGTGTGGGGGGTTGAACCCAAGCCCGCAGGGCTCCCGGAGCGGCCAGAGAATGAAGGGCCCATGGAGAGGTAGGCGAGGTGGGCAGGGGGCGCCACCTTACTCTGCTCAGCTCCCTGAGGGAGAGAGAGAGAGACAGAGACAGAGAGAGAGATCCCTGACCTCTGAGTCTCTGCCTCCACCGCTGGCTGGTGCCAACTCACGCGCCATCCCACTTCCAGCCATCACCCCCACGCCTGCCCCGGGGCCAGCCCCACCACAGAGAGGCCGGTTGGTTCCTGCTCACCTCTGTGCCGTCCCTTCCCGACCTGACCCCAGTGCAGGGGATAAGCTTCAGACAAGTCTTTCCATGTCCCTCTGCATGACAATAGACTTCCTCCCCTCTCCCATTCCACAGGCCCACCCGGGACATCCACCTTTGTCATTAGCTCAGGAGAGGATGCAAGATGAGAATCTCTGCTATTGTGTGGGGAGACTCAGTTTCCCGGGTTTCCCCCATGGACACATGTTCTTCAGCTGGGTCTGATTTTCTCCAGACAAGCTGTCTTGGGAAGGATTTGGCCAGCCCTAAGAACCTGAAGGGAAAGGGCGGAGGGGGGTTCTCTCTCTGCCCCCGACAGCCCCGAGCTGGGTCGGTCCCTCAGACCCGGCCAGGGGCAGCCCATCCCCCGGCGCCCTTCCCCGGGGCATCCAAGGGCAGGCTCGGCGCCAGCCCCACCCCGCTCGCCACTGCCCGACCATCGTCCTCCCTCGGGGGGCCTGGGCAGGACAGGGACCCGGCTGTGGGAGGCCTCCAGATCTCAGGCCTGGCACACCGTTTACCAGGCTGCTTCCTCCTCTGACGGGGGCCCAGCACACACCCCAGGAGACTTGGCAGCCGCCCCCAGGGCTCTAGCCTCTGGAACTCGTCCCCTTGGAAGGGGCCTGGCCCAGGTGCCAGGTTCGGCTGGTCGGCCAGCCTCCTTTGGAGAAAGCAGGCAAGCCGAGCCAGGCTTGCAGTGGCCCTGGCGTGACACCTGCCACCTCAGGCAGAGGGCCTCCCGCGTGCCCTCCATGGCGGGTTTCTCCCCGGAGCCGTGGCCTGGGCACTAGGAAGGCCGGGCCTCCCGACTCCCGGGAGGAGGGGCTAGCCCACTTGCGCCCTGGCCCCCAAACCCTCTGGTGCCATCTGCCTGTCTCGGCACTTCTGACTCCACAGAGCCTTTCCTACACCTGGGCTGCCTGCCGTGGCAAAGTGCAGGCGTGGGGTGAGGCCATGGCTTTGTCTTTCCAGGAAAAAATGAGCCCCTGGCCGAAGCAGCAGGCCCAGGCAGAGCCTTGAGCTTGAAGCCCAGTAGGTCTGTGGCCCTCAGGGCCAGAGCAATGCTTTCAAGGCAGGGAAGCGGCCTGCAAGCTGAGTGGGAGTGGGGGAGGGGAGGGAGACAGATGAAGCCGAGTCCAGAAGGGCGGCGATGGAAGAGCTGCAGCTGGGTCAGAGCCTGGAGGGAGGGCGGGGCCTTCACTGAGGACCCCCCCCCCCCCGAGGCCAGCCGTAGGTCCAGGCGGTCGCGCATGCGCCCTTGGCCTGTGCGGTGTGTGGGGGGTTGAACCCAAGCCCGCAGGGCTCCCGGAGCGGCCAGAGAATGAAGGGCCCATGGAGAGGTAGGCGAGGTGGGCAGGGGGCGCCACCTTACTCTGCTCAGCTCCCTGAGGGAGAGAGAGAGAGACAGAGACAGAGAGAGAGATCCCTGACCTCTGAGTCTCTGCCTCCACCGCTGGCTGGTGCCAACTCACGCGCCATCCCACTTCCAGCCATCACCCCCACGCCTGCCCCGGGGCCAGCCCCACCAGAGAGAGGCCGGTTGGTTCCTGCTCACCTCTGTGCCGTCCCTTCCCGACCTGACCCCAGTGCAGGGGATAAGCTTCAGACAAGTCTTTCCATGTCCCTCTGCATGACAATAGACTTCCTCCCCTCTCCCATTCCACAGGCCCACCCGGGACATCCACCTTTGTCATTAGCTCAGGAGAGGATGCAAGATGAGAATCTCTGCTATTGTGTGGGGAGACTCAGTTTCCCGGGTTTCCCCCATGGACACATGTTCTTCAGCTGGGTCTGATTTTCTCCAGACAAGCTGTCTTGGGAAGGATTTGGCCAGCCCTAAGAACCTGAAGGGAAAGGGCGGAGGGGGGTTCTCTCTCTGCCCCCGACAGCCCCGAGCTGGGTCGGTCCCTCAGACCCGGCCAGGGGCAGCCCATCCCCCGGCGCCCTTCCCCGGGGCATCCAAGGGCAGGCTCGGCGCCAGCCCCACCCCGCTCGCCACTGCCCGACCATCGTCCTCCCTCGGGGGGCCTGGGCAGGACAGGGACCCGGCTGTGGGAGGCCTCCAGATCTCAGGCCTGGCACACCGTTTACCAGGCTGCTTCCTCCTCTGACGGGGGCCCAGCACACGCCCCAGGAGACTTGGCAGCCGCCCCCAGGGCTCTAGCCTCTGGAACTCGTCCCCTTGGAAGGGGCCTGGCCCAGGTGCCAGGTTCGGCTGGTCGGCCAGCCTCCTTTGGAGAAAGCAGGCAAGCCGAGCCAGGCTTGCAGTGGCCCTGGCGTGACACCTGCCACCTCAGGCAGAGGGCCTCCCACGTGCCCTCCATGGCGGGTTTCTCCCCGGAGCCGTGGCCTGGGCACTAGGAAGGCCGGGCCTCCCCGACTCCCGGGAGGAGGGGCTAGCCCACGTGCGCCCTGGCCCCCAAACCCTCTGGTGCCATCTGCCTGTCTCGGCACTTCTGACTCCACAGAGCCTTTCCTACACCTGGGCTGCCTGCCGTGGCAAAGTGCAGGCGTGGGGTGAGGCCATGGCTTTGTCTTTCCAGGAAAAAATGAGCCCCTGGCCGAAGCAGCAGGCCCAGGCAGAGCCTTGAGCTTGAAGCCCAGTAGGTCTGTGGCCCTCAGGGCCAGAGCAATGCTTTCAAGGCAGGGAAGCGGCCTGCAAGCTGAGTGGGAGTGGGGGAGGGGAGGGAGACAGCTGAAGCCGAGTCCAGAAGGGCGGCGATGGAAGAGCTGCAGCTGGGTCAGAGCCTGGAGGGAGGGCGGGGCCTTCACTGAGGACCCCCCCCCCAGGCCAGCCGTAGGCCCAGGCGGTCGCGCATGCGCCCTTGGCCTGTGCGGTGTGTGGGGGGTTGAACCCAAGCCCGCAGGGCTCCCGGAGCGGCCAGAGAATGAAGGGCCCATGGAGAGGTAGGCGAGGTGGGCAGGGGGCGCCACCTTACTCTGCTCAGCTCCCTGAGGGAGAGAGAGAGAGACAGAGACAGAGAGAGAGATCCCTGACCTCTGAGTCTCTGCCTCCACCGCTGGCTGGTGCCAACTCACGCGCCATCCCACTTCCAGCCATCACCCCCACGCCTGCCCCGGGGCCAGCCCCACCACAGAGAGGCTGGTTGGTTCCTGCTCACCTCTGTCCCGTCCCTTCCCGACCTGACCCCAGTGCAGGGGATAAGCTTCAGACAAGTCTTTCCATGTCCCTCTGCATGACAATAGACTTCCTCCCCTCTCCCATTCCACAGGCCCACCCGGGACATCCACCTTTGTCATTAGCTCAGGAGAGGATGCAAGATGAGAATCTCTGCTATTGTGTGGGGAGACTCAGTTTCCCGGGTTTCCCCCATGGACACATGTTCTTCAGCTGGGTCTGATTTTCTCCAGACAAGCTGTCTTGGGAAGGATTTGGCCAGCCCTAAGAACCTGAAGGGAAAGGGCGGAGGGGGGTTCTCTCTCTGCCCCCGACAGCCCCGAGCTGGGTCGGTCCCTCAGACCCGGCCAGGGGCAGCCCATCCCCCGGCGCCCTTCCCCGGGGCATCCAAGGGCAGGCTCGGCGCCAGCCCCACCCCGCTCGCCACTGCCCGACCATCGTCCTCCCTCGGGGGGCCTGGGCAGGACAGGGACCCGGCTGTGGGAGGCCTCCAGATCTCAGGCCTGGCACACCGTTTACCAGGCTGCTTCCTCCTCTGACGGGGGCCCAGCACACGCCCCAGGAGACTTGGCAGCCGCCCCCAGGGCTCTAGCCTCTGGAACTCGTCCCCTTGGAAGGGGCCTGGCCCAGGTGCCAGGTTCGGCTGGTCGGCCAGCCTCCTTTGGAGAAAGCAGGCAAGCCGAGCCAGGCTTGCAGTGGCCCTGGCGTGACACCTGCCACCTCAGGCAGAGGGCCTCCCGCGTGCCCTCCATGGCGGGTTTCTCCCCGGAGCCGTGGCCTGGGCACTAGGAAGGCCGGGCCTCCCGACTCCCGGGAGGAGGGGCTAGCCCACTTGCGCCCTGGCCCCCAAACCCTCTGGTGCCATCTGCCTGTCTCGGCACTTCTGACTCCACAGAGCCTTTCCTACACCTGGGCTGCCTGCCGTGGCAAAGTGCAGGCGTGGGGTGAGGCCATGGCTTTGTCTTTCCAGGAAAAAATGAGCCCCTGGCCGAAGCAGCAGGCCCAGGCAGAGCCTTGAGCTTGAAGCCCAGTAGGTCTGTGGCCCTCAGGGCCAGAGCAATGCTTTCAAGGCAGGGAAGCGGCCTGCAAGCTGAGTGGGAGTGGGGGAGGGGAGGGAGACAGATGAAGCCGAGTCCAGAAGGGCGGCGATGGAAGAGCTGCAGCTGGGTCAGAGCCTGGAGGGAGGGCGGGGCCTTCACTGAGGACCCCCCCCCCCGAGGCCAGCCGTAGGCCCAGGCGGTCAGGCATGCGCCCTTGGCCTGTGCGGTGTGTGGGGGGTTGAACCCAAGCCCGCAGGGCTCCCGGAGCGGCCAGAGAATGAAGGGCCCATGGAGAGGTAGGCGAGGTGGGCAGGGGGCGCCACCTTACTCTGCTCAGCTCCCTGAGGGAGAGAGAGAGAGACAGAGACAGAGAGAGAGATCCCTGACCTCTGAGTCTCTGCCTCCACCGCTGGCTGGTGCCAACTCACGCGCCATCCCACTTCCAGCCATCACCCCCACGCCTGCCCCGGGGCCAGCCCCACCACAGAGAGGCCGGTTGGTTCCTGCTCACCTCTGTGCCGTCCCTTCCCGACCTGACCCCAGTGCAGGGGATAAGCTTCAGACAAGTCTTTCCATGTCCCTCTGCATGACAATAGACTTCCTCCCCTCTCCCATTCCACAGGCCCACCCGGGACATCCACCTTTGTCATTAGCTCAGGAGAGGATGCAAGATGAGAATCTCTGCTATTGTGTGGGGAGACTCAGTTTCCCGGGTTTCCCCCATGGACACATGTTCTTCAGCTGGGTCTGATTTTCTCCAGACAAGCTGTCTTGGGAAGGATTTGGCCAGCCCTAAGAACCTGAAGGGAAAGGGCGGAGGGGGGTTCTCTCTCTGCCCCCGACAGCCCCGAGCTGGGTCGGTCCCTCAGACCCGGCCAGGGGCAGCCCATCCCCCGGCGCCCTTCCCCGGGGCATCCAAGGGCAGGCTCGGCGCCAGCCCCACCCCGCTCGCCACTGCCCGACCATCGTCCTCCCTCGGGGGGCCTGGGCAGGACAGGGACCCGGCTGTGGGAGGCCTCCAGATCTCAGGCCTGGCACACCGTTTACCAGGCTGCTTCCTCCTCTGACGGGGGCCCAGCACACGCCCCAGGAGACTTGGCAGCCGCCCCCAGGGCTCTAGCCTCTGGAACTCGTCCCCTTGGAAGGGGCCTGGCCCAGGTGCCAGGTTCGGCTGGTCGGCCAGCCTCCTTTGGAGAAAGCAGGCAAGCCGAGCCAGGCTTGCAGTGGCCCTGGCGTGACACCTGCCACCTCAGGCAGAGGGCCTCCCGCGTGCCCTCCATGGCGGGTTTCTCCCCGGAGCCGTGGCCTGGGCACTAGGAAGGCCGGGCCTCCCGACTCCCGGGAGGAGGGGCTAGCCCACTTGCGCCCTGGCCCCCAAACCCTCTGGTGCCATCTGCCTGTCTCGGCACTTCTGACTCCACAGAGCCTTTCCTACACCTGGGCTGCCTGCCGTGGCAAAGTGCAGGCGTGGGGTGAGGCCATGGCTTTGTCTTTCCAGGAAAAAATGAGCCCCTGGCCGAAGCAGCAGGCCCAGGCAGAGCCTTGAGCTTGAAGCCCAGTAGGTCTGTGGCCCTCAGGGCCAGAGCAATGCTTTCAAGGCAGGGAAGCGGCCTGCAAGCTGAGTGGGAGTGGGGGAGGGGAGGGAGACAGCTGAAGCCGAGTCCAGAAGGGCGGCGATGGAAGAGCTGCAGCTGGGTCAGAGCCTGGAGGGAGGGCGGGGCCTTCACTGAGGACCACCCCCCCCCCCGAGGCCAGCCCTAGGCCCAGGCGGTCGCGCATGCGCCCTTGGCCTGTGCGGTGTGTGGGGGGTTGAACCCAAGCCCGCAGGGCTCCCGGAGCGGCCAGAGAATGAAGGGCCCATGGAGAGGTAGGCGAGGTGGGCAGGGGGCGCCACCTTACTCTGCTCAGCTCCCTGAGGGAGAGAGAGAGAGACAGAGACAGAGAGAGAGATCCCTGACCTCTGAGTCTCTGCCTCCACCGCTGGCTGGTGCCAACTCACGCGCCATCCCACTTCCAGCCATCACCCCCACGCCTGCCCCGGGGCCAGCCCCACCAGAGAGAGGCCGGTTGGTTCCTGCTCACCTCTGTGCCGTCCCTTCCCGACCTGACCCCAGTGCAGGGGATAAGCTTCAGACAAGTCTTTCCATGTCCCTCTGCATGACAATAGACTTCCTCCCCTCTCCCATTCCACAGGCCCACCCGGGACATCCACCTTTGTCATTAGCTCAGGAGAGGATGCAAGATGAGAATCTCTGCTATTGTGTGGGGAGACTCAGTTTCCCGGGTTTCCCCCATGGACACATGTTCTTCAGCTGGGTCTGATTTTCTCCAGACAAGCTGTCTTGGGAAGGATTTGGCCAGCCCTAAGAACCTGAAGGGAAAGGGCGGAGGGGGGTTCTCTCTCTGCCCCCGACAGCCCCGAGCTGGGTCGGTCCCTCAGACCCGGCCAGGGGCAGCCCATCCCCCGGCGCCCTTCCCCGGGGCATCCAAGGGCAGGCTCGGCGCCAGCCCCACCCCGCTCGCCACTGCCCGACCATCGTCCTCCCTCGGGGGGCCTGGGCAGGACAGGGACCCGGCTGTGGGAGGCCTCCAGATCTCAGGCCTGGCACACCGTTTACCAGGCTGCTTCCTCCTCTGACGGGGGCCCAGCACACGCCCCAGGAGACTTGGCAGCCGCCCCCAGGGCTCTAGCCTCTGGAACTCGTCCCCTTGGAAGGGGCCTGGCCCAGGTGCCAGGTTCGGCTGGTCGGCCAGCCTCCTTTGGAGAAAGCAGGCAAGCCGAGCCAGGCTTGCAGTGGCCCTGGCGTGACACCTGCCACCTCAGGCAGAGGGCCTCCCGCGTGCCCTCCATGGCGGGTTTCTCCCCGGAGCCGTGGCCTGGGCACTAGGAAGGCCGGGCCTCCCCGACTCCCGGGAGGAGGGGCTAGCCCACTTGCGCCCTGGCCCCCAAACCCTCTGGTGCCATCTGCCTGTCTCGGCACTTCTGACTCCACAGAGCCTTTCCTACACCTGGGCTGCCTGCCGTGGCAAAGTGCAGGCGTGGGGTGAGGCCATGGCTTTGTCTTTCCAGGAAAAAATGAGCCCCTGGCCGAAGCAGCAGGCCCAGGCAGAGCCTTGAGCTTGAAGCCCAGTAGGTCTGTGGCCCTCAGGGCCAGAGCAATGCTTTCAAGGCAGGGAAGCGGCCTGCAAGCTGAGTGGGAGTGGGGGAGGGGAGGGAGACAGATGAAGCCAAGTCCAGAAGGGCGGCGATGGAAGAGCTGCAGCTGGGTCAGAGCCTGGAGGGAGGGCGGGGCCTTCACTGAGGACCACCCCCCCCCCCGAGGCCAGCCGTAGGCCCAGGCGGTCGCGCATGCGCCCTTGGCCTGTGCGGTGTGTGGGGGGTTGAACCCAAGCCCGCAGGGCTCCCGGAGCGGCCAGAGAATGAAGGGCCCATGGAGAGGTAGGCGAGGTGGGCAGGGGGGCGCCACCTTACTCTGCTCAGCTCCCTGAGGGAGAGAGAGAGAGACAGAGACAGAGAGAGAGATCCCTGACCTCTGAGTCTCTGCCTCCACCGCTGGCTGGTGCCAACTCACGCGCCATCCCACTTCCAGCCATCACCCCCACGCCTGCCCCGGGGCCAGCCCCACCACAGAGAGGCCGGTTGGTTCCTGCTCACCTCTGTCCCGTCCCTTCCCGACCTGACCCCAGTGCAGGGGATAAGCTTCAGACAAGTCTTTCCATGTCCCTCTGCATGACAATAGACTTCCTCCCCTCTCCCATTCCACAGGCCCACCCGGGACATCCACCTTTGTCATTAGCTCAGGAGAGGATGCAAGATGAGAATCTCTGCTATTGTGTGGGGAGACTCAGTTTCCCGGGTTTCCCCCATGGACACATGTTCTTCAGCTGGGTCTGATTTTCTCCAGACAAGCTGTCTTGGGAAGGATTTGGCCAGCCCTAAGAACCTGAAGGGAAAGGGCGGAGGGGGGTTCTCTCTCTGCCCCCGACAGCCCCGAGCTGGGTCGGTCCCTCAGACCCGGCCAGGGGCAGCCCATGCCCCGGCGCCCTTCCCCGGGGCATCCAAGGGCAGGCTCGGCGCCAGCCCCACCCCGCTCGCCACTGCCCGACCATCGTCCTCCCTCGGGGGGCCTGGGCAGGACAGGGACCCGGCTGTGGGAGGCCTCCAGATCTCAGGCCTGGCACACCGTTTACCAGGCTGCTTCCTCCTCTGACGGGGGCCCAGCACACGCCCCAGGAGACTTGGCAGCCGCCCCCAGGGCTCTAGCCTCTGGAACTCGTCCCCTTGGAAGGGGCCTGGCCCAGGTGCCAGGTTCGGCTTGTCGGCCAGCCTCCTTTGGAGAAAGCAGGCAAGCCGAGCCAGGCTTGCAGTGGCCCTGGCGTGACACCTGCCACCTCAGGCAGAGGGCCTCCCGCGTGCCCTCCATGGCGGGTTTCTCCCCGGAGCCGTGGCCTGGGCACTAGGAAGGCCGGGCCTCCCCGACTCCCGGGAGGAGGGGCTAGCCCACTTGCGCCCTGGCCCCCAAACCCTCTGGTGCCATCTGCCTGTCTCGGCACTTCTGACTCCACAGAGCCTTTCCTACACCTGGGCTGCCTGCCGTGGCAAAGTGCAGGCGTGGGGTGAGGCCATGGCTTTGTCTTTCCAGGAAAAAATGAGCCCCTGGCCGAAGCAGCAGGCCCAGGCAGAGCCTTGAGCTTGAAGCCCAGTAGGTCTGTGGCCCTCAGGGCCAGAGCAATGCTTTCAAGGCAGGGAAGCGGCCTGCAAGCTGAGTGGGAGTGGGGGAGGGGAGGGAGACAGCTGAAGCCGAGTCCAGAAGGGCGGCGATGGAAGAGCTGCAGCTGGGTCAGAGCCTGGAGGGAGGGCGGGGCCTTCACTGAGGACCCCCCCCCCCCGAGGCCAGCCCTAGGCCCCGGCGGTCGCGCATGCGCCCTTGGCCTGTGCGGTGTGTGGGGGGTTGAACCCAAGCCCGCAGGGCTCCGGGAGCGGCCAGAGAATGAAGGGCCCATGGAGAGGTAGGCGAGGTGGGCAGGGGGCGCCACCTTACTCTGCTCAGCTCCCTGAGGGAGAGAGAGAGAGACAGAGACAGAGAGAGAGATCCCTGACCTCTGAGTCTCTGCCTCCACCGCTGGCTGGTGCCAACTCACGCGCCATCCCACTTCCAGCCATCACCCCCACGCCTGCCCCGGGGCCAGCCCCACCACAGAGAGGCCGGTTGGTTCCTGCTCACCTCTGTGCCGTCCCTTCCCGACCTGACCCCAGTGCAGGGGATAAGCTTCAGACAAGTCTTTCCATGTCCCTCTGCATGACAATAGACTTCCTCCCCTCTCCCATTCCACAGGCCCACCCGGGACATCCACCTTTGTCATTAGCTCAGGAGAGGATGCAAGATGAGAATCTCTGCTATTGTGTGGGGAGACTCAGTTTCCCGGGTTTCCCCCATGGACACATGTTCTTCAGCTGGGTCTGATTTTCTCCAGACAAGCTGTCTTGGGAAGGATTTGGCCAGCCCTAAGAACCTGAAGGGAAAGGGCGGAGGGGGGTTCTCTCTCTGCCCCCGACAGCCCCGAGCTGGGTCGGTCCCTCAGACCCGGCCAGGGGCAGCCCATCCCCCGGCGCCCTTCCCCGGGGCATCCAAGGGCAGGCTCGGCGCCAGCCCCACCCCGCTCGCCACTGCCCGACCATCGTCCTCCCTCGGGGGGCCTGGGCAGGACAGGGACCCGGCTGTGGGAGGCCTCCAGATCTCAGGCCTGGCACACCGTTTACCAGGCTGCTTCCTCCTCTGACGGGGGCCCAGCACACGCCCCAGGAGACTTGGCAGCCGCCCCCAGGGCTCTAGCCTCTGGAACTCGTCCCCTTGGAAGGGGCCTGGCCCAGGTGCCAGGTTCGGCTGGTCGGCCAGCCTCCTTTGGAGAAAGCAGGCAAGCCGAGCCAGGCTTGCAGTGGCCCTGGCGTGACACCTGCCACCTCAGGCAGAGGGCCTCCCGCGTGCCCTCCATGGCGGGTTTCTCCCCGGAGCCGTGGCCTGGGCACTAGGAAGGCCGGGCCTCCCGACTCCCGGGAGGAGGGGCTAGCCCACTTGCGCCCTGGCCCCCAAACCCTCTGGTGCCATCTGCCTGTCTCGGCACTTCTGACTCCACAGAGCCTTTCCTACACCTGGGCTGCCTGCCGTGGCAAAGTGCAGGCGTGGGGTGAGGCCATGGCTTTGTCTTTCCAGGAAAAAATGAGCCCCTGGCCGAAGCAGCAGGCCCAGGCAGAGCCTTGAGCTTGAAGCCCAGTAGGTCTGTGGCCCTCAGGGCCAGAGCAATGCTTTCAAGGCAGGGAAGCGGCCTGCAAGCTGAGTGGGAGTGGGGGAGGGGAGGGAGACAGATGAAGCCGAGTCCAGAAGGGCGGCGATGGAAGAGCTGCAGCTGGGTCAGAGCCTGGAGGGAGGGCGGGGCCTTCACTGAGGACACCCCCCCCCCGAGGCCAGCCGTAGGCCCAGGCGGTCAGGCATGCGCCCTTGGCCTGTGCGGTGTGTGGGGGGTTGAACCCAAGCCCGCAGGGCTCCCGGAGCGGCCAGAGAATGAAGGGCCCATGGAGAGGTAGGCGAGGTGGGCAGGGGGCGCCACCTTACTCTGCTCAGCTCCCTGAGGGAGAGAGAGAGAGACAGAGACAGAGAGAGAGATCCCTGACCTCTGAGTCTCTGCCTCCACCGCTGGCTGGTGCCAACTCACGCGCCATCCCACTTCCAGCCATCACCCCCACGCCTGCCCCGGGGCCAGCCCCACCACAGAGAGGCCGGTTGGTTCCTGCTCACCTCTGTCCCGTCCCTTCCCGACCTGACCCCAGTGCAGGGGATAAGCTTCAGACAAGTCTTTCCATGTCCCTCTGCATGACAATAGACTTCCTCCCCTCTCCCATTCCACAGGCCCACCCGGGACATCCACCTTTGTCATTAGCTCAGGAGAGGATGCAAGATGAGAATCTCTGCTATTGTGTGGGGAGACTCAGTTTCCCGGGTTTCCCCCATGGACACATGTTCTTCAGCTGGGTCTGATTTTCTCCAGACAAGCTGTCTTGGGAAGGATTTGGCCAGCCCTAAGAACCTGAAGGGAAAGGGCGGAGGGGGGTTCTCTCTCTGCCCCCGACAGCCCCGAGCTGGGTCGGTCCCTCAGACCCGGCCAGGGGCAGCCCATGCCCCGGCGCCCTTCCCCGGGGCATCCAAGGGCAGGCTCGGCGCCAGCCCCACCCCGCTCGCCACTGCCCGACCATCGTCCTCCCTCGGGGGGCCTGGGCAGGACAGGGACCCGGCTGTGGGAGGCCTCCAGATCTCAGGCCTGGCACACCGTTTACCAGGCTGCTTCCTCCTCTGACGGGGGCCCAGCACACGCCCCAGGAGACTTGGCAGCCGCCCCCAGGGCTCTAGCCTCTGGAACTCGTCCCCTTGGAAGGGGCCTGGCCCAGGTGCCAGGTTCGGCTTGTCGGCCAGCCTCCTTTGGAGAAAGCAGGCAAGCCGAGCCAGGCTTGCAGTGGCCCTGGCGTGACACCTGCCACCTCAGGCAGAGGGCCTCCCGCGTGCCCTCCATGGCGGGTTTCTCCCCGGAGCCGTGGCCTGGGCACTAGGAAGGCCGGGCCTCCCCGACTCCCGGGAGGAGGGGCTAGCCCACTTGCGCCCTGGCCCCCAAACCCTCTGGTGCCATCTGCCTGTCTCGGCACTTCTGACTCCACAGAGCCTTTCCTACACCTGGGCTGCCTGCCGTGGCAAAGTGCAGGCGTGGGGTGAGGCCATGGCTTTGTCTTTCCAGGAAAAAATGAGCCCCTGGCCGAAGCAGCAGGCCCAGGCAGAGCCTTGAGCTTGAAGCCCAGTAGGTCTGTGGCCCTCAGGGCCAGAGCAATGCTTTCAAGGCAGGGAAGCGGCCTGCAAGCTGAGTGGGAGTGGGGGAGGGGAGGGAGACAGCTGAAGCCGAGTCCAGAAGGGCGGCGATGGAAGAGCTGCAGCTGGGTCAGAGCCTGGAGGGAGGGCGGGGCCTTCACTGAGGACCCCCCCCCCCCCGAGGCCAGCCCTAGGCCCCGGCGGTCGCGCATGCGCCCTTGGCCTGTGCGGTGTGTGGGGGGTTGAACCCAAGCCCGCAGGGCTCCGGGAGCGGCCAGAGAATGAAGGGCCCATGGAGAGGTACGCGAGGTGGGCAGGGGGCGCCACCTTACTCTGCTCAGCTCCCTGAGGGAGAGAGAGAGAGACAGAGACAGAGAGAGAGATCCCTGACCTCTGAGTCTCTGCCTCCACCGCTGGCTGGTGCCAACTCACGCGCCATCCCACTTCCAGCCATCACCCCCACGCCTGCCCCGGGGCCAGCCCCACCACAGAGAGGCCGGTTGGTTCCTGCTCACCTCTGTGCCGTCCCTTCCCGACCTGACCCCAGTGCAGGGGATAAGCTTCAGACAAGTCTTTCCATGTCCCTCTGCATGACAATAGACTTCCTCCCCTCTCCCATTCCACAGGCCCACCCGGGACATCCACCTTTGTCATTAGCTCAGGAGAGGATGCAAGATGAGAATCTCTGCTATTGTGTGGGGAGACTCAGTTTCCCGGGTTTCCCCCATGGACACATGTTCTTCAGCTGGGTCTGATTTTCTCCAGACAAGCTGTCTTGGGAAGGATTTGGCCAGCCCTAAGAACCTGAAGGGAAAGGGCGGAGGGGGGTTCTCTCTCTGCCCCCGACAGCCCCGAGCTGGGTCGGTCCCTCAGACCCGGCCAGGGGCAGCCCATCCCCCGGCGCCCTTCCCCGGGGCATCCAAGGGCAGGCTCGGCGCCAGCCCCACCCCGCTCGCCACTGCCCGACCATCGTCCTCCCTCGGGGGGCCTGGGCAGGACAGGGACCCGGCTGTGGGAGGCCTCCAGATCTCAGGCCTGGCACACCGTTTACCAGGCTGCTTCCTCCTCTGACGGGGGCCCAGCACACGCCCCAGGAGACTTGGCAGCCGCCCCCAGGGCTCTAGCCTCTGGAACTCGTCCCCTTGGAAGGGGCCTGGCCCAGGTGCCAGGTTCGGCTGGTCGGCCAGCCTCCTTTGGAGAAAGCAGGCAAGCCGAGCCAGGCTTGCAGTGGCCCTGGCGTGACACCTGCCACCTCAGGCAGAGGGCCTCCCGCGTGCCCTCCATGGCGGGTTTCTCCCCGGAGCCGTGGCCTGGGCACTAGGAAGGCCGGGCCTCCCGACTCCCGGGAGGAGGGGCTAGCCCACTTGCGCCCTGGCCCCCAAACCCTCTGGTGCCATCTGCCTGTCTCGGCACTTCTGACTCCACAGAGCCTTTCCTACACCTGGGCTGCCTGCCGTGGCAAAGTGCAGGCGTGGGGTGAGGCCATGGCTTTGTCTTTCCAGGAAAAAATGAGCCCCTGGCCGAAGCAGCAGGCCCAGGCAGAGCCTTGAGCTTGAAGCCCAGTAGGTCTGTGGCCCTCAGGGCCAGAGCAATGCTTTCAAGGCAGGGAAGCGGCCTGCAAGCTGAGTGGGAGTGGGGGAGGGGAGGGAGACAGATGAAGCCGAGTCCAGAAGGGCGGCGATGGAAGAGCTGCAGCTGGGTCAGAGCCTGGAGGGAGGGCGGGGCCTTCACTGAGGACCCCCCCCCCCCCCGAGGCCAGCCGTAGGCCCAGGCGGTCAGGCATGCGCCCTTGGCCTGTGCGGTGTGTGGGGGGTTGAACCCAAGCCCGCAGGGCTCCCGGAGCGGCCAGAGAATGAAGGGCCCATGGAGAGGTAGGCGAGGTGGGCAGGGGGCGCCACCTTACTCTGCTCAGCTCCCTGAGGGAGAGAGAGAGAGACAGAGACAGAGAGAGAGATCCCTGACCTCTGAGTCTCTGCCTCCACCGCTGGCTGGTGCCAACTCACGCGCCATCCCACTTCCAGCCATCACCCCCACGCCTGCCCCGGGGCCAGCCCCACCACAGAGAGGCCGGTTGGTTCCTGCTCACCTCTGTGCCGTCCCTTCCCGACCTGACCCCAGTGCAGGGGATAAGCTTCAGACAAGTCTTTCCATGTCCCTCTGCATGACAATAGACTTCCTCCCCTCTCCCATTCCACAGGCCCACCCGGGACATCCACCTTTGTCATTAGCTCAGGAGAGGATGCAAGATGAGAATCTCTGCTATTGTGTGGGGAGACTCAGTTTCCCGGGTTTCCCCCATGGACACATGTTCTTCAGCTGGGTCTGATTTTCTCCAGACAAGCTGTCTTGGGAAGGATTTGGCCAGCCCTAAGAACCTGAAGGGAAAGGGCGGAGGGGGGTTCTCTCTCTGCCCCCGACAGCCCCGAGCTGGGTCGGTCCCTCAGACCCGGCCAGGGGCAGCCCATCCCCCGGCGCCCTTCCCCGGGGCATCCAAGGGCAGGCTCGGCGCCAGCCCCACCCCGCTCGCCACTGCCCGACCATCGTCCTCCCTCGGGGGGCCTGGGCAGGACAGGGACCCGGCTGTGGGAGGCCTCCAGATCTCAGGCCTGGCACACCGTTTACCAGGCTGCTTCCTCCTCTGACGGGGGCCCAGCACACGCCCCAGGAGACTTGGCAGCCGCCCCCAGGGCTCTAGCCTCTGGAACTCGTCCCCTTGGAAGGGGCCTGGCCCAGGTGCCAGGTTCGGCTGGTCGGCCAGCCTCCTTTGGAGAAAGCAGGCAAGCCGAGCCAGGCTTGCAGTGGCCCTGGCGTGACACCTGCCACCTCAGGCAGAGGGCCTCCCGCGTGCCCTCCATGGCGGGTTTCTCCCCGGAGCCGTGGCCTGGGCACTAGGAAGGCCGGGCCTCCCGACTCCCGGGAGGAGGGGCTAGCCCACTTGCGCCCTGGCCCCCAAACCCTCTGGTGCCATCTGCCTGTCTCGGCACTTCTGACTCCACAGAGCCTTTCCTACACCTGGGCTGCCTGCCGTGGCAAAGTGCAGGCGTGGGGTGAGGCCATGGCTTTGTCTTTCCAGGAAAAAATGAGCCCCTGGCCGAAGCAGCAGGCCCAGGCAGAGCCTTGAGCTTGAAGCCCAGTAGGTCTGTGGCCCTCAGGGCCAGAGCAATGCTTTCAAGGCAGGGAAGCGGCCTGCAAGCTGAGTGGGAGTGGGGGAGGGGAGGGAGACAGCTGAAGCCGAGTCCAGAAGGGCGGCGATGGAAGAGCTGCAGCTGGGTCAGAGCCTGGAGGGAGGGCGGGGCCTTCACTGAGGACCACCCCCCCCCCCCGAGGCCAGCCCTAGGCCCAGGCGGTCGCGCATGCGCCCTTGGCCTGTGCGGTGTGTGGGGGGTTGAACCCAAGCCCGCAGGGCTCCCGGAGCGGCCAGAGAATGAAGGGCCCATGGAGAGGTAGGCGAGGTGGGCAGGGGGCGCCACCTTACTCTGCTCAGCTCCCTGAGGGAGAGAGAGAGAGACAGAGACAGAGAGAGAGATCCCTGACCTCTGAGTCTCTGCCTCCACCGCTGGCTGGTGCCAACTCACGCGCCATCCCACTTCCAGCCATCACCCCCACGCCTGCCCCGGGGCCAGCCCCACCAGAGAGAGGCCGGTTGGTTCCTGCTCACCTCTGTGCCGTCCCTTCCCGACCTGACCCCAGTGCAGGGGATAAGCTTCAGACAAGTCTTTCCATGTCCCTCTGCATGACAATAGACTTCCTCCCCTCTCCCATTCCACAGGCCCACCCGGGACATCCACCTTTGTCATTAGCTCAGGAGAGGATGCAAGATGAGAATCTCTGCTATTGTGTGGGGAGACTCAGTTTCCCGGGTTTCCCCCATGGACACATGTTCTTCAGCTGGGTCTGATTTTCTCCAGACAAGCTGTCTTGGGAAGGATTTGGCCAGCCCTAAGAACCTGAAGGGAAAGGGCGGAGGGGGGTTCTCTCTCTGCCCCCGACAGCCCCGAGCTGGGTCGGTCCCTCAGACCCGGCCAGGGGCAGCCCATCCCCCGGCGCCCTTCCCCGGGGCATCCAAGGGCAGGCTCGGCGCCAGCCCCACCCCGCTCGCCACTGCCCGACCATCGTCCTCCCTCGGGGGGCCTGGGCAGGACAGGGACCCGGCTGTGGGAGGCCTCCAGATCTCAGGCCTGGCACACCGTTTACCAGGCTGCTTCCTCCTCTGACGGGGGCCCAGCACACGCCCCAGGAGACTTGGCAGCCGCCCCCAGGGCTCTAGCCTCTGGAACTCGTCCCCTTGGAAGGGGCCTGGCCCAGGTGCCAGGTTCGGCTGGTCGGCCAGCCTCCTTTGGAGAAAGCAGGCAAGCCGAGCCAGGCTTGCAGTGGCCCTGGCGTGACACCTGCCACCTCAGGCAGAGGGCCTCCCGCGTGCCCTCCATGGCGGGTTTCTCCCCGGAGCCGTGGCCTGGGCACTAGGAAGGCCGGGCCTCCCCGACTCCCGGGGAGGAGGGGCTAGCCCACTTGCGCCCTGGCCCCCAAACCCTCTGGTGCCATCTGCCTGTCTCGGCACTTCTGACTCCACAGAGCCTTTCCTACACTGGGCTGCCTGCCGTGGCAAAGTGCAGGCGTGGGGGGTGAGGCCATGGCTTTGTCTTTCAGGAAAAAATGAGCCCCTGGCCGAAGCAGCAGGCCCAGGCAGAGCCTTGAGCTTGAAGCCCAGTAGGTCCTGTGGCCCTCAGGGCCAGAGCAATGCTTTCAAGGCAGGGAAGCGGCCTGCAAGCTGAGTGGGAGTGGGGGAGGGGAGGGAGACAGCTGAAGCCGAGTCCAGAAGGGCGGCGATGGAAGAGCTGCAGCTGGGTCAGAGCCTGGAGGGAGGGGCGGGGCCTTCACTGAGGACCCCCCCCCCCCCCCGAGGCCAGCCGTAGGTCCAGGCAGGTCGCGCATGCGCCCTTGGCCTGTGCGGTGTGTGGGGGGTTGAACCCAAGCCCGCAGGGCTCCCGGAGCGGCCAGAGAATGAAGGGCCCATGGAGAGGTAGGCGAGGTGGGCAGGGGGCGCCACCTTACTCTGCTCAGCTCCCTGAGGGAGAGGAGAGAGAGACAGAGACAGAGAGAGAGATCCCTGACCTCTGAGTCTCTGCCTCCACCGCTGGCTGGGTGCCAACTCACGCGCCATCCCACTTCCAGCCATCACCCCCACGCCTGCCCGGGGCCAGCCCCACCACAGAGAGGCCGGTTGGTTCCTGCTCACCTCTGTGCCGTCCCTTCCCGACCTGACCCCAGTGCAGGGGATAAGCTTCAGACAAGTCTTTCCATGTCCCTCTGCATGACAATAGACTTCCTCCCCTCTCCCATTCCACAGGCCCACCCGGGACATCCACCTTTGTCATTAGCTCAGGAGAGGATGCAAGATGAGAATCTCTGCTATTGTGTGGGGAGACTCAGTTTCCCGGGTTTCCCCCATGGACACATGTTCTTCAGCTGGGTCTGATTTCTCCAGACAAGCTGTCTTGGGAAGGATTTGGCCAGCCCTAAGAACCTGAAGGGAAAGGGCGGAGGGGGGTTCTCTCTCTGCCCCCGACAGCCCCGAGCTGGGTCGGTCCCTCAGACCCGGCCAGGGGCAGCCCATCCCCCGGCGCCCTTCCCCGGGGCATCCAAGGGCAGGCTCGGCGCCAGCCCCACCCCGCTCGCCACTGCCCGACCATCGTCCTCCCTCGGGGGGCCTGGGCAGGACAGGGACCCGGCTGTGGGAGGCCTCCAGATCTCAGGCCTGGCACACCGTTTACCAGGCTGCTTCCTCCTCTGAACGGGGGGCCCAGCACACACCCCAGGAGACTTGGCAGCCGCCCCCAGGGCTCTATCCTCTGGAACTCGTCCCCTTGGAAGGGGGCCTGGCCCAGGTGCCAGGTTCGGCTGGTCGGCCAGCCTCCTTTGGAGAAAGCAGGCAAGCCGAGCCAGGCTTGCAGTGGCCCTGGCGTGACACCTGCCACCTCAGGCAGAGGGCCTCCCGCGTGCCCTCCATGGCGGGTTTCTCCCCGGAGCCGTGGCCCTGGGCACTAGGAAGGCCGGGCCTCCCCGACTCCCGGGAGGAGGGGCTAGCCCACTTGCGCCTGGCCCCCAAACCCTCTGGTGCCATCAAGCCTGTCTCGGCACTTCTGACTCCACAGAGCCTTTCCTACACCTGGGCTGCCTGCCGTGGCAAAGTGCAGGCGTGGGGTGAGGCCATGGCTTTGTCTTTCCAGGAAAAAAATGAGCCCCTGGCCGAAGCAGCAGGCCCAGGCAGAGCCTTGAGCTTGAAGCCCAGTAGGTCTGTGGCCCTCAGGGCCAGAGCAATGCTTTCAAGGCAGGGAAGCGGCCTGCAAGCTGAGTGGTGTGGGGGAGGGGAGGGAGACAGATGAAGCCTAGTCCAGAAGGGCGGCGATGGAAGAGCTGCAGCTGGGTCAGAGCCTGGAGGGAGGGCGGGGCCTTCACTGAGGACCCCCCCCCCCGAGGCCAGCCGTAGGTCCAGGCGGTCGCGCATCGCGCCCTTGGCCTGTGCGGTGTGTGGGGGGTTGAACCCAAGCCCGCAGGGCTCCCGGAGCGGCCAGAGAATGAAGGGCCCATGGAGAGGTAGGCGAGGTGGGCAGGGGGCGCCACCTTACTCTGCTCAGCTCCCTGAGGGAGAGAGAGAGAGACAGAGACAGAGAGAGAGATCCCTGACCTCTGAGTCTCTGCCTCCACCGCTGGCTGGTGCCAACTCACGCGCCATCCCACTTCCAGCCATCACCCCCACGCCTGCCCCGGGGCCAGCCCCACCACAGAGAGGCCGGTTGGTTCCTGCTCACCTCTGTGCCGTCCCTTCCCGACCTGACCCCAGTGCAGGGGATAAGCTTCAGACAAGTCTTTCCATGTCCCTCTGCATGACAATAGACTTCCTCCCCTCTCCCATTCCACAGGCCCACCCGGGACATCCACCTTTGTCATTAGCTCAGGAGAGGATGCAAGATGAGAATCTCTGCTATTGTGTGGGGAGACTCAGTTTCCCGGGTTTCCCCCATGGACACATGTTCTTCAGCTGGGTCTGATTTTCTCCAGACAAGCTGTCTTGGGAAGGATTTGGCCAGCCCTAAGAACCTGAAGGGAAAGGGCGGAGGGGGGTTCTCTCTCTGCCCCCGACAGCCCCGAGCTGGGTCGGGTCCCTCAGACCCGGCCAGGGGCAGCCCATCCCCCGGCGCCCTTCCCCGGGGCATCCAAGGGCAGGCTCGGCGCCAGCCCCACCCCGCTCGCCACTGCCCGACCATCGTCCTCCCTCGGGGGGCCTGGGCAGGACAGGGACCCGGCTGTGGGAGGCCTCCAGATCTCAGGCCTGGCACACCGTTTACCAGGCTGCTTCCTCCTCTGACGGGGGCCCAGCACACACCCCAGGAGACTTGGCAGCCGCCCCCAGGGCTCTAGCCTCTGGAACTCGTCCCCTTGGAAGGGGCCTGGCCCAGGTGCCAGGTTCGGCTGGTCGGCCAGCCTCCTTTGGAGAAAGCAGGCAAGCCGAGCCAGGCTTGCAGTGGCCCTGGCGTGACACCTGCCACCTCAGGCAGAGGGCCTCCCGCGTGCCCTCCATGGCGGGGTTTCTCCCCCGGAGCCGTGGCCTGGGCACTAGGAAGGCCGGGCCTCCCGACTCCCGGGAGGAGGGGCTAGCCCACTTGCGCCCTGGCCCCCAAACCCTCTGGTGCCATCTGCCTGTCTCGGCACTTCTGACTCCACAGAGCCTTTCCTACACCTGGGCTGCCTGCCGTGGCAAAGTGCAGGCGTGGGGTGAGGCCATGCTTTGTCTTTCCAGGAAAAAATGAGCCCCTGGCCGAAGCAGCAGGCCCAGGCAGAGCCTTGAGCTTGAAGCCCAGTAGGTCTGTGGCCCTCAGGGCCAGAGCAATGCTTTCAAGGCAGGAAGCGGCCTGCAAGCTGAGTGGGAGTGGGGGAGGGGAGGGAGACAGATGAAGCCGAGTCCAGAAGGGCGGCGATGGAAGAGCTGCAGCTGGGTCAGAGCCTGGAGGGAGGGCGGGGCCTTCACTGAGGACCCCCCCCCCCCCGAGGCCAGCCGTAGGTCCAGGCGGTCGGCGCAATGCGCCCTTGGCCTGTGCGGTGTGTGGGGGGTTGAACCCAAGCCCGCAGGGCTCCAGGAGCGGCCAGAGAATGAAGGGCCCATGGAGAGGTAGGCGAGGGTGGGCAGGGGGCGCCACCTTACTCTGCTCAGCTCCCTGAGGGAGAGAGAGAGAGACAGAGACAGAGAGAGAGATCCCTGACCTCTGAGTCTCTGCCTCCACCGCTGGCTGGTGCCAACTCACGCGCCATCCCACTTCCAGCCATCACCCCCACGCCTGCCCCGGGGCCAGCCCCACCAGAGAGAGGCCGGTTGGTTCCTGCTCACCTCTGTGCCGTCCCTTCCCGACCTGACCCCCAGTGCAGGGGATAAGCTTCAGACAAGTCTTTCCATGTCCCTCTGCATGACAATAGACTTCCTCCCCTCTCCCATTCCACAGGCCCACCCGGGACATCCACCTTTGTCATTAGCTCAGGAGAGGATGCAAGATGAGAATCTCTGCTATTGTGTGGGGAGACTCAGTTTCCCGGGTTTCCCCCATGGACACATGTTCTTCAGCTGGGTCTGATTTTCTCCAGACAAGCTGTCTTGGGAAGGATTTGGCCAGCCCTAAGAACCTGAAGGGAAAGGGCGGAGGGGGGGTTCTCTCTCTGCCCCCGACAGCCCCGAGCTGGGTCGGTCCCTCAGACCCGGCCAGGGGCAGCCCATCCCCCGGCGCCCTTCCCCGGGGCATCCAAGGGCAGGCTCGGCGCCAGCCCCACCCCGCTCGCCACTGCCCGACCATCGTCCTCCCTCGGGGGGCCTGGGCAGGACAGGGACCCGGCTGTGGGAGGCCTCCAGATCTCAGGCCTGGCACACCGTTTACCAGGCTGCTTCCTCCTCTGACGGGGGCCAGCACACGCCCCAGGAGACTTGGCAGCCGCCCCCAGGCTCTAGCCTCTGGAACTCGTCCCCCTTGGAAGGGGGCCTGGCCCAGGTGCCAGGTTCGGCTGGTCGGCCAGCCTCCTTTGGAGAAAGCAGGCAAGCCGAGCCAGGCTTGCAGTGGCCCTGGCGTGACACCTGCCACCTCAGGCAGAGGGCCTCCCACGTGCCCTCCATGGCGGGTTTCTCCCCGGAGCCGTGGCCTGGGCACTAGGAAGGCCGGGCCTCCCCGACTCCCGGGAGGAGGGGCTAGCCCACGTGCGCCCTGGCCCCCAAACCTCTGGTGCCATCTGCCTGTCTCGGCACTTCTGACTCCACAGAGCCTTTCCTACACCTGGGCTGCCTGCCGTGGCAAAGTGCAGGCGTGGGGTGAGGCCATGGCTTTGTCTTTCCAGGAAAAAATGAGCCCCTGGCCGAAGCAGCAGGCCCAGGCAGAGCCTTGAGCTTGAAGCCAAGTAGGTCTGTGGCCCTCAGGGCCAGAGCAATGCTTTCAAGGCAGGGAAGCGGCCTGCAAGCTGAGTGGGAGTGGGGGAGGGGAGGGAGACAGCTGAAGCCGAGTCCAGAAGGGCGGCGATGGAAGAGCTGCAGCTGGGTCAGAGCCTGGAGGGAGGGCGGGGCCTTCACTGAGGACCCCCCCCCCAGGCCAGCCGTAGGCCCAGGCGGTCGCGCATGCGCCCTTGGCCTGTGCGGTTGTGTGGGGGGTTGAACCCAAGCCCGCAGGGCTCCCGGAGCGGCCAGAGAATGAAGGGCCCATGGAGAGGTAGGCGAGGTGGGCAGGGGGCGCCACCTTACTCTGCTCAGCTCCCTGAGGGAGAGAGAGAGAGACAGAGACAGAGAGAGAGATCCCTGACCTCTGAGTCTCTGCCTCCACCGCTGGCTGGTGCCAACTCACGCGCCATCCCACTTCCAGCCATCACCCCCCACGCCTGCCCCGGGGCCAGCCCCACCACAGAGAGGCTGGTTGGTTCTGCTCACCTCTGTCCCGTCCCTTCCCGACCTGACCCCCAGTGCAGGGGATAAGCTTCAGACAAGTCTTTCCATGTCCCTCTGCATGACAATAGACTTCCTCCCCTCTCCCATTCCACAGGCCCACCCGGGACATCCACCTTTGTCATTAGCTCAGGAGAGGATGCAAGATGAGAATCTCTGCTATTGTGTGGGGAGACTCAGTTTTCCCGGGTTTCCCCCATGGACACATGTTCTTCAGCTGGGTCTGATTTTCTCCAGACAAGCTGTCTTGGGAAGGATTTGGCCAGCCCTAAGAACCTGAAGGGAAAGGGCGGAGGGGGGTTCTCTCTCTGCCCCCGACAGCCCGAGCTGGGTCGGTCCCTCAGACCCGGCCAGGGGCAGCCCATCCCCGGCGCCCTTCCCCGGGGCATCCAAGGGCAGGCTCGGCGCCAGCCCCACCCCGCTCGCCACTGCCCGACCATCGTCCTCCCTCGGGGGGCCTGGGGCAGGACAGGGACCCGGCTGTGGGAGCCTCCAGATCTCAGGCCTGGCACACCCGTTTACCAGGCTGCTTCTCCTCTCTGACGGGGGCCCAGCACACGCCCCAGGAGACTTGGCAGCCGCCCCCAGGGCTCTAGCCTCTGGAACTCGTCCCCTTGGAAGGGGCCTGGCCCAGGTGCCAGGTTCGGCTGGTCGCCAGCCTCCTTTGGAGAAAGCAGGCAAGCCGAGCCAGGCTTGCAGTGGCCCTGGCGTGACACCTGCCACCTCAGGCAGAGGGCCTCCCGCGTGCCCTCCATGGCGGGTTTCTCCCCGGAGCCGTGGCCTGGGCACTAGGAAGGCCGGGCCTCCCGACTCCCGGGAGGAGGGGCTAGCCCACTTGCGCCCTGGCCCCCAAACCCTCTGGTGCCATCTGCCTGTCTCGGCACTTCTGACTCCCACAGAGCCTTTCCTACACCTGGGCTGCCTGCCGTGGCAAAGTGCAGGCGTGGGTGAGGCCATGGCTTTGTCTTTCCAGGAAAAAATGAGCCCCTGGCCGAAGCAGCAGGCCCAGGCAGAGCCTTGAGCTTGAAGCCCAGTAGGTCTGTGGCCCTCAGGGCCAGAGCAATGCTTTCAAGGCAGGGAAGCGGCCTGCAAGCTGAGTGGGAGTGGGGGAGGGGAGGGAGACAGATGAAGCCGAGTCCAGAAGGGCGGCGATGGAAGAGCTGCAGCTGGGTCAGAGCCTGGAGGGAGGGCGGGGGCCTTCACTGAGGACCCCCCCCCCCCGAGGCCAGCCGTAGGCCCAGGCGGTCAGGCATGCGCCCTTGGCCTGTGCGGTGTGTGGGGGGTTGAACCCAAGCCCGCAGGGCTCCCGGAGCGGCCAGAGAATGAAGGGCCCATGGAGAGGTAGGCGAGGTGGGCAGGGGCGCCACCTTACTCTGCTCAGCTCCCTGAGGGAGAGAGAGAGAGACAGAGACAGAGAGAGAGATCCCTGACCTCTGAGTCTCTGCCTCCACCGCTGGCTGGTGCCAACTCACGCGCCATCCCACTTCCAGCCATCACCCCCACGCCTGCCCCGGGGCCAGCCCCACCACAGAGAGGCCGGTTGGTTCCTGCTCACCTCTGTGCCGTCCCTTCCCGACCTGACCCCAGTGCAGGGGATAAGCTTCAGACAAGTCTTTCCATGTCCCTCTGCATGACAATAGACTTCCTCCCCTCTCCCATTCCACAGGCCCACCCGGGACATCCACCTTTGTCATTAGCTCAGGAGAGGATGCAAGATGAGAATCTCTGCTATTGTGTGGGGAGACTCAGTTTCCCGGTTTCCCCCATGGACACATGTTCTTCAGCTGGGTCTGATTTTCTCCAGACAAGCTGTCTTGGAAGGATTTGGCCAGCCCTAAGAAC
>NW_026691838.1:0-40164 GCF_020826845.1 Diceros bicornis minor | reverse complement strand
CCCCATGGACACATGTTCTTCAGCTGGGTCTGATTTTCTCCAGACAAGCTGTCATGGGAAGGATTTGGCCAGCCCTAAGAACCTGAAGGGAAAGGGCGGAGGGGGGTTCTCTCTCTGCCCCCGACAGCCCCGAGCTGGGTCGGTCCCTCAGAACTGGCCAGGGGCAGCCCATCCCCCGGCGCCCTTCCCCGGGGCATCCAAGGGCAGGCTCGGCGCCAGCCCCACCCCGCTCGCCACTGCCCGACCATCGTCCTCCCTCGGGGGGCCTGGGCAGGACAGGGACCCGGCTGTGGGAGGCCTCCAGATCTCAGGCCTGGCACACCGTTTACCAGGCTGCTTCCTCCTCTGACGGGGGCCCAGCACACGCCCCAGGAGACTTGGCAGCCGCCCCCAGGGCTCTATCCTCTGGAACTCGTCCCCTTGGAAGGGGCCTGGCCCAGGTGCCAGGTTCGGCTGGTCGGCCAGCCTCCTTTGGAGAAAGCAGGCAAGCCGAGCCAGGCTTGCAGTGGCCCTGGCGTGACACCTGCCACCTCAGGCAGAGGGCCTCCCGCGTGCCCTCCATGGCGGGTTTCTCCCCGGAGCCGTGGCCTGGGCACTAGGAAGGCCGGGCCTCCCCGACTCCCGGGAGGAGGGGCTAGCCCAGTTGCGCCCTGGCCCCCAAACCCTCTGGTGCCATCTGCCTGTCTCGGCACTTCTGACTCCACAGAGCCTTTCCTACATCTGGGCTGCCTGCCGTGGCAAAGTGCAGGCGTGGGGTGAGGCCATGGCTTTGTCTTTCCAGGAAAAAATGAGCCCCTGGCCGAAGCAGCAGGCCCAGGCAGAGCCTTGAGCTTGAAGCCCAGTAGGTCTGTGGCCCTCAGGGCCAGAGCCATGCTTTCAAGGCAGGGAAGCGGCCTGCAAGCTGAGTGGGAGTGGGGGAGGGGAGGGAGACAGCTGAAGCCGAGTCTAGAAGGGCGGCGATGGAAGAGCTGCAGCTGGGTCAGAGCCTGGAGGGAGGGCGGGGCCTTCACTGAGGACCCCCCCGCCCCCCGAGGCCAGCCCTAGGCCCCGGCGGTCGCGCATGCGCCCTTGGCCTGTGCGGTGTGTGGGGGGTTGAACCCAAGCCCGCAGGGCTCCCGGAGCGGCCAGAGAAAGAAGGGCCCATGGAGAGGTAGGCGAGGTGGGCAGGGGGCGCCACCTTACTCTCCTCAGCTCCCTGAGGGAGAGAGAGAGAGACAGAGACAGAGAGAGAGATCCCTGACCTCTGAGTCTCTGCCTCCACCGCTGGCTGGTGCCAACTCACGCGCCATCCCACTTCCAGCCATCACCCCCACGCCTGCCCCGGGGCCAGCCCCACCACAGAGAGGCCGGTTGGTTCCTGCTCACCTCTGTGCCGTCCCTTCCCGACCTGACCCCAGTGCAGGGGATAAGCTTCAGACAAGTCTTTCCATGTCCCTCTGCATGACAATAGACTTCCTCCCCTCTCCCATTCCACAGGCCCACCCAGCCGGGACATCCACTTTTGTCATTAGCTCAGGAGAGGATGCAAGATGAGAATCTCTGCTATTGTGTGGGGAGACTCAGTTTCCCGGGTTTCCCCCATGGACACATGTTCTTCAGCTGGGTCTGATTTTCTCCAGACAAGCTGTCATGGGAAGGATTTGGCCAGCCCTAAGAACCTGAAGGGAAAGGGCGGAGGGGGGTTCTCTCTCTGCCCCCGACAGCCCCGAGCTGGGTCGGTCCCTCAGAACTGGCCAGGGGCAGCCCATCCCCCGGCGCCCTTCCCCGGGGCATCCAAGGGCAGGCTCGGCGCCAGCCCCACCCCGCTCGCCACTGCCCGACCATCGTCCTCCCTCGGGGGGCCTGGGCAGGACAGGGACCCGGCTGTGGGAGGCCTCCAGATCTCAGGCCTGGCACACCGTTTAGCAGGCTGCTTCCTCCTCTGACGGGGGCCCAGCACACGCCCCAGGAGACTTGGCAGCCGCCCCCAGGGCTCTAGCCTCTGGAACTCGTCCCCTTGGAAGGGGCCTGGCCCAGGTGCCAGGTTCGGCTGGTCGGCCAGCCTCCTTTGGAGAAAGCAGGCAAGCCGAGCCAGGCTTGCAGTGGCCCTGGCGTGACACCTGCCACCTCAGGCAGAGGGCCTCCCGCGTGCCCTCCATGGCGGGTTTCTCCCCGGAGCCGTGGCCTGGGCACTAGGAAGGCCGGGCCTCCCCGACTCCCGGGAGGAGGGGCTAGCCCAGTTGCGCCCTGGCCCCCAAACCCTCTGGTGCCATCTGCCTGTCTCGGCACTTCTGACTCCACAGAGCCTTTCCTACATCTGGGCTGCCTGCCGTGGCAAAGTGCAGGCGTGGGGTGAGGCCATGGCTTTGTCTTTCCAGGAAAAAATGAGCCCCTGGCCGAAGCAGCAGGCCCAGGCAGAGCCTTGAGCTTGAAGCCCAGTAGGTCTGTGGCCCTCAGGGCCAGAGCCATGCTTTCAAGGCAGGGAAGCGGCCTGCAAGCTGAGTGGGAGTGGGGGAGGGGAGGGAGACAGCTGAAGCCGAGTCCAGAAGGGCGGCGATGGAAGAGCTGCAGCTGGGTCAGAGCCTGGAGGGAGGGCGGGGCCTTCACTGAGGACCCCCCGCCCCCGAGGCCAGCCCTAGGCCCCGGCGGTCGCGCATGCGCCCTTGGCCTGTGCGGTGTGTGGGGGGTTGAACCCAAGCCCGCAGGGCTCCCGGAGCGGCCAGAGACAGAAGGGCCCATGGAGAGGTAGGCGAGGTGGGCAGGGGGCGCCACCTTACTCTCCTCAGCTCCCTGAGGGAGAGAGAGAGAGACAGAGACAGAGAGAGAGAGATCGCTGACCTCTGAGTCTCTGCCTCCACCGCTGGCTGGTGCCAACTCACGCGCCATCCCACTTCCAGCCATCACCCCCACGCCTGCCCCGGGGCCAGCCCCACCACAGAGAGGCCGGTGGGTTCCTGCTCACCTCTGTGCCGTCCCTTCCCGACCTGACCCCAGTGCAGGGGATAAGCTTCAGACAAGTCTTTCCATGTCCCTCTGCATGACAATAGACTTCCTCCCCTCTCCCATTCCACAGGCCCACCCACCCGGGACATCCACCTTTGTCATTAGCTCAGGAGAGGATGCAAGATGAGAATCTCTGCTATTGTGTGGGGAGACTCAGTTTCCCGGGTTTCCCCCATGGACACATGTTCTTCAGCTGGGTCTGATTTTCTCCAGACAAGCTGTCTTGGGAAGGATTTGGCCAGCCCTAAGAACCTGAAGGGAAAGGGCGGAGGGGGGTTCTCTCTCTGCCCCCGACAGCCCCGAGCCGGGTCGGTCCCTCAGACCTGGCCAGGGGCAGCCCATCCCCCGGCGCCCTTCCCCGGGGCATCCAAGGGCAGGCTCGGCGCCAGCCCCACCCCGCTCGCCACTGCCCGACCATCGTCCTCCCTCGGGGGGCCTGGGCAGGACAGGGACCCGGCTGTGGGAGGCCTCCAGATCTCAGGCCTGGCACACCGTTTACCAGGCTGCTTCCTCCTCTGACGGGGGCCCAGCACACGCCCCAGGAGACTTGGCAGCCGCCCCCAGGGCTCTATCCTCTGGAACTCGTCCCCTTGGAAGGGGCCTGGCCCAGGTGCCAGGTTCGGCTGGTCGGCCAGCCTCCTTTGGAGAAAGCAGGCAAGCCGAGCCAGGCTTGCAGTGGCCCTGGCGTGACACCTGCCACCTCAGGCAGAGGGCCTCCCGCGTGCCCTCCATGGCGGGTTTCTCCCCGGAGCCGTGGCCTGGGCACTAGGAAGGCCGGGCCTCCCCGACTCCCGGGAGGAGGGGCTAGCCCAGTTGCGCCCTGGCCCCCAAACCCTCTGGTGCCATCTGCCTGTCTCGGCACTTCTGACTCCACAGAGCCTTTCCTACATCTGGGCTGCCTGCCGTGGCAAAGTGCAGGCGTGGGGTGAGGCCATGGCTTTGTCTTTCCAGGAAAAAATGAGCCCCTGGCCGAAGCAGCAGGCCCAGGCAGAGCCTTGAGCTTGAAGCCCAGTAGGTCTGTGGCCCTCAGGGCCAGAGCCATGCTTTCAAGGCAGGGAAGCGGCCTGCAAGCTGAGTGGGAGTGGGGGAGGGGAGGGAGACAGCTGAAGCCGAGTCTAGAAGGGCGGCGATGGAAGAGCTGCAGCTGGGTCAGAGCCTGGAGGGAGGGCGGGGCCTTCACTGAGGACCCCCCCGCCCCCCGAGGCCAGCCCTAGGCCCCGGCGGTCGCGCATGCGCCCTTGGCCTGTGCGGTGTGTGGGGGGGTTGAACCCAAGCCCGCAGGGCTCCCGGAGCGGCCAGAGAAAGAAGGGCCCATGGAGAGGTAGGCGAGGTGGGCAGGGGGCGCCACCTTACTCTCCTCAGCTCCCTGAGGGAGAGAGAGAGAGACAGAGACAGAGAGAGAGATCCCTGACCTCTGAGTCTCTCTCTCCACCGCTGGCTGGTGCCAACTCACGCGCCATCCCACTTCCAGCCATCACCCCCACGCCTGCCCCGGGGCCAGCCCCACCACAGAGAGGCCGGTTGGTTCCTGCTCACCTCTGTGCCGTCCCTTCCCGACCTGACCCCAGTGCAGGGGATAAGCTTCAGACAAGTCTTTCCATGTCCCTCTGCATGACAATAGACTTCCTCCCCTCTCCCATTCCACAGGCCCACCCAGCCGGGACATCCACCTTTGTCATTAGCTCAGGAGAGGATGCAAGATGAGAATCTCTGCTATTGTGTGGGGAGACTCAGTTTCCCGGGTTTCCCCCATGGACACATGTTCTTCAGCTGGGTCTGATTTTCTCCAGACAAGCTGTCTTGGGAAGGATTTGGCCAGCCCTAAGAACCTGAAGGGAAAGGGCGGAGGGGGGTTCTCTCTCTGCCCCCGACAGCCCCGAGCCGGGTCGGTCCCTCAGACATGGCCAGGGGCAGCCCATCCCCCGGCGCCCTTCCCCGGGGCATCCAAGGGCAGGCTCGGCGCCAGCCCCACCCCGCTCGCCACTGCCCGACCATCGTCCTCCCTCGGGGGGCCTGTGCAGGACAGGGACCCGGCTGTGGGAGGCCTCCAGATCTCAGGCCTGGCACACCGTTTACCAGGCTGCTTCCTCCTCTGACGGGGGCCCAGCACACGCCCCAGGAGACTTGGCAGCCGCCCCCAGGGCTCTATCCTCTGGAACTCGTCCCCTTGGAAGGGGCCTGGCCCAGGTGCCAGGTTCGGCTGGTCGGCCAGCCTCCTTTGGAGAAAGCAGGCAAGCCGAGCCAGGCTTGCAGTGGCCCTGGCGTGACACCTGCCACCTCAGGCAGAGGGCCTCCCGCGTGCCCTCCATGGCGGGTTTCTCCCCGGAGCCGTGGCCTGGGCACTAGGAAGGCCGGGCCTCCCCGACTCCCGGGAGGAGGGGCTAGCCCAGTTGCGCCCTGGCCCCCAAACCCTCTGGTGCCATCTGCCTGTCTCGGCACTTCTGACTCCACAGAGCCTTTCCTACATCTGGGCTGCCTGCCGTGGCAAAGTGCAGGCGTGGGGTGAGGCCATGGCTTTGTCTTTCCAGGAAAAAATGAGCCCCTGGCCGAAGCAGCAGGCCCAGGCAGAGCCTTGAGCTTGAAGCCCAGTAGGTCTGTGGCCCTCAGGGCCAGAGCCATGCTTTCAAGGCAGGGAAGCGGCCTGCAAGCTGAGTGGGAGTGGGGGAGGGGAGGGAGACAGCTGAAGCCGAGTCCAGAAGGGCGGCGATGGAAGAGCTGCAGCTGGGTCAGAGCCTGGAGGGAGGGCGGGGCCTTCACTGAGGACCCCCCGCCCCCCGAGGCCAGCCCTAGGCCCCGGCGGTCGCGCATGCGCCCTTGGCCTGTGCGGTGTGTGGGGGGTTGAACCCAAGCCCGCAGGGCTCCCGGAGCGGCCAGAGACAGAAGGGCCCATGGAGAGGTAGGCGAGGTGGGCAGGGGGCGCCACCTTACTCTCCTCAGCTCCCTGAGGGAGAGAGAGAGAGACAGAGACAGAGAGAGAGAGATCCCTGACCTCTGAGTCTCTGCCTCCACCGCTGGCTGGTGCCAACTCACGCGCCATCCCACTTCCAGCCATCACCCCCACGCCTGCCCCGGGGCCAGCCCCACCACAGAGAGGCCGGTGGGTTCCTGCTCACCTCTGTGCCGTCCCTTCCCGACCTGACCCCAGTGCAGGGGATAAGCTTCAGACAAGTCTTTCCATGTCCCTCTGCATGACAATAGACTTCCTCCCCTCTCCCATTCCACAGGCCCACCCACCCGGGACATCCACCTTTGTCATTAGCTCAGGAGAGGATGCAAGATGAGAATCTCTGCTATTGTGTGGGGAGACTCAGTTTCCCGGGTTTCCCCCATGGACACATGTTCTTCAGCTGGGTCTGATTTTCTCCAGACAAGCTGTCTTGGGAAGGATTTGGCCAGCCCTAAGAACCTGAAG
Source organism: Diceros bicornis minor (assembly GCF_020826845.1). Taxonomy (NCBI): domain Eukaryota; kingdom Metazoa; phylum Chordata; class Mammalia; order Perissodactyla; family Rhinocerotidae; genus Diceros; species Diceros bicornis. The sequence continues at coordinate 33,770 of NW_026691838.1, read as the reverse complement.
GGAAAGGGCGGAGGGGGGTTCTCTCTCTGCCCCCGACAGCCCCGAGCCGGGTCGGTCCCTCAGACATGGCCAGGGGCAGCCCATCCCCCGGCGCCCTTCCCCGGGGCATCCAAGGGCAGGCTCGGCGCCAGCCCCACCCCGCTCGCCACTGCCCGACCATCGTCCTCCCTCGGGGGGCCTGGGCAGGACAGGGACCCGAGTGTGGGATGCCTCCAGATCTCAGGCCTGGCACACCGTTTAGCAGGCTGCTTCCTCCTCTGACGGGGGCCCAGCACACGCCCCAGGAGACTTGGCAGCCGCCCCCAGGGCTCTATCCTCTGGAACTCGTCCCCTTGGAAGGGGCCTGGCCCAGGTGCCAGGTTCGGCTGGTCGGCCAGCCTCCTTTGGAGAAAGCAGGCAAGCCGAGCCAGGCTTGCAGTGGCCCTGGCGTGACACCTGCCACCTCAGGCAGAGGGCCTCCCGCGTGCCCTCCATGGCGGGTTTCTCCCCGGAGCCGTGGCCTGGGCACTAGGAAGGCCGGGCCTCCCCGACTCCCGGGAGGAGGGGCTAGCCCAGTTGCGCCCTGGCCCCCAAACCCTCTGGTGCCATCTGCCTGTCTCGGCACTTCTGACTCCACAGAGCCTTTCCTACATCTGGGCTGCCTGCCGTGGCAAAGTGCAGGCGTGGGGTGAGGCCATGGCTTTGTCTTTCCAGGAAAAAATGAGCCCCTGGCCGAAGCAGCAGGCCCAGGCAGAGCCTTGAGCTTGAAGCCCAGTAGGTCTGTGGCCCTCAGGGCCAGAGCCATGCTTTCAAGGCAGGGAAGCGGCCTGCAAGCTGAGTGGGAGTGGGGGAGGGGAGGGAGACAGCTGAAGCCGAGTCCAGAAGGGCGGCGATGGAAGAGCTGCAGCTGGGTCAGAGCCTGGAGGGAGGGCGGGGCCTTCACTGAGGACCCCCCGCCCCCCGAGGCCAGCCCTAGGCCCCGGCGGTCGCGCATGCGCCCTTGGCCTGTGCGGTGTGTGGGGGGTTGAACCCAAGCCCGCAGGGCTCCCGGAGCGGCCAGAGACAGAAGGGCCCATGGAGAGGTAGGCGAGGTGGGCAGGGGGCGCCACCTTACTCTCCTCAGCTCCCTGAGGGAGAGAGAGAGAGACAGAGACAGAGAGAGAGAGATCCCTGACCTCTGAGTCTCTGCCTCCACCGCTGGCTGGTGCCAACTCACGCGCCATCCCACTTCCAGCCATCACCCCCACGCCTGCCCCGGGGCCAGCCCCACCACAGAGAGGCCGGTGGGTTCCTGCTCACCTCTGTGCCGTCCCTTCCCGACCTGACCCCAGTGCAGGGGATAAGCTTCAGACAAGTCTTTCCATGTCCCTCTGCATGACAATAGACTTCCTCCCCTCTCCCATTCCACAGGCCCACCCACCCGGGACATCCACCTTTGTCATTAGCTCAGGAGAGGATGCAAGATGAGAATCTCTGCTATTGTGTGGGGAGACTCAGTTTCCCGGGTTTCCCCCATGGACACATGTTCTTCAGCTGGGTCTGATTTTCTCCAGACAAGCTGTCTTGGGAAGGATTTGGCCAGCCCTAAGAACCTGAAGGGAAAGGGCGGAGGGGGGTTCTCTCTCTGCCCCCGACAGCCCCGAGCCGGGTCGGTCCCTCAGACATGGCCAGGGGCAGCCCATCCCCCGGCGCCCTTCCCCGGGGCATCCAAGGGCAGGCTCGGCGCCAGCCCCACCCCGCTCGCCACTGCCCGACCATCGTCCTCCCTCGGGGGGCCTGGGCAGGACAGGGACCCGAGTGTGGGAGGCCTCCAGATCTCAGGCCTGGCACACCGTTTAGCAGGCTGCTTCCTCCTCTGACGGGGGCCCAGCACACGCCCCAGGAGACTTGGCAGCCGCCCCCAGGGCTCTAGCCTCTGGAACTCGTCCCCTTGGAAGGGGCCTGGCCCAGGTGCCAGGTTCGGCTGGTCGGCCAGCCTCCTTTGGAGAAAGCAGGCAAGCCGAGCCAGGCTTGCAGTGGCCCTGGCGTGACACCTGCCACCTCAGGCAGAGGGCCTCCCGCGTGCCCTCCATGGCGGGTTTCTCCCCGGAGCCGTGGCCTGGGCACTAGGAAGGCCGGGCCTCCCCGACTCCCGGGAGGAGGGGCTAGCCCAGTTGCGCCCTGGCCCCCAAACCCTCTGGTGCCTTCTGCCTGTCTCGGCACTTCTGACTCCACAGAGCCTTTCCTACATCTGGGCTGCCTGCCGTGGCAAAGTGCAGGCGTGGGGTGAGGCCATGGCTTTGTCTTTCCAGGAAAAAATGAGCCCCTGGCCGAAGCAGCAGGCCCAGGCAGAGCCTTGAGCTTGAAGCCCAGTAGGTCTGTGGCCCTCAGGGCCAGAGCCATGCTTTCAAGGCAGGGAAGCGGCCTGCAAGCTGAGTGGGAGTGGGGGAGGGGAGGGAGACAGCTGAAGCCGAGTCCAGAAGGGCGGCGATGGAAGAGCTGCAGCTGGGTCAGAGCCTGGAGGGAGGGCGGGGCCTTCACTGAGGACCCCCCCGCCCCCCGAGGCCAGCCCTAGGCCCCGGCGGTCGCGCATGCGCCCTTGGCCTGTGCGGTGTGTGGGGGGTTGAACCCAAGCCCGCAGGGCTCCCGGAGTGGCCAGAGAAAGAAGGGCCCATGGAGAGGTAGGCGAGGTGGGCAGGGGGCGCCACCTTACTCTCCTCAGCTCCCTGAGGGAGAGAGAGAGAGACAGAGACAGAGAGAGAGATCCCTGACCTCTGAGTCTCTGCCTCCACCGCTGGCTGGTGCCAACTCACGCGCCATCCCACTTCCAGCCATCAGCCCCATGCCTGCCCCAGGGCCAGCCCCACCACAGACAGGCCGGTTGGTTCCTGCTCACCTCTGTGCCGTCCCTTCCCGACCTGACCCCAGTGCAGGGGATAAGCTTCAGACAAGTCTTTCCATGTCCCTCTGCATGACAATAGACTTCCTCCCCTCTCCCATTCCACAGGCCCACCCACCCGGGACATCCACCTTTGTCATTAGCTCAGGAGAGGATGCAAGATGAGAATCTCTGCTATTGTGTGGGGAGACTCAGTTTCCCGGGTTTCCCCCATGGACACATGTTCTTCAGCTGGGTCTGATTTTCTCCAGACAAGCTGTCTTGGGAAGGATTTGGCCAGCCCTAAGAACCTGAAGGGAAAGGGCGGAGGGGGGTTCTCTCTCTGCCCCTGAGAGCCCCGAGCCGGGTCGGTCCCTCAGACATGGCCAGGGGCAGCCCATCCCCCGGCGCCCTTCCCCGGGGCATCCAAGGGCAGGCTCGGCGCCAGCCCCACCCCGCTCGCCACTGCCCGACCATCGTCCTCCCTCGGGGGGCCTGGGCAGGACAGGGACCCGAGTGTGGGATGCCTCCAGATCTCTGGCCTGGCACACCGTTTAGCAGGCTGCTTCCTCCTCTGACGGGGGCCCAGCACACGCCCCAGGAGACTTGGCAGCCGCCCCCAGGGCTCTAGCCTCTGGAACTCGTCCCCTTGGAAGGGTCCTGGCCCAGGTGCCAGGTTCGGCTGGTCGGCCAGCCTCCTTTGGAGAAAGCAGGCAAGCCGAGCCAGGCTTGCAGTGGCCCTGGCGTGACACCTGCCACCTCAGGCAGAGGGCCTCCCGCGTGCCCTCCATGGCGGGTTTCTCCCCGGAGCCGTGGCCTGGGCACTAGGAAGGCCGGGCCTCCCCGACTCCCGGGAGGAGGGGCTAGCCCAGTTGCGCCCTGGCCCCCAAACCCTCTGGTGCCATCTGCCTGTCTCGGCACTTCTGACTCCACAGAGCCTTTCCTACATCTGGGCTGCCTGCCGTGGCAAAGTGCAGGCGTGGGGTGAGGCCATGGCTTTGTCTTTCCAGGAAAAAATGAGCCCCTGGCCGAAGCAGCAGGCCCAGGCAGAGCCTTGAGCTTGAAGCCCAGTAGGTCTGTGGCCCTCAGGGCCAGAGCCATGCTTTCAAGGCAGGGAAGCGGCCTGCAAGCTGAGTGGGAGTGGGGGAGGGGAGGGAGACAGCTGAAGCCGAGTCCAGAAGGGCGGCGATGGAAGAGCTGCAGCTGGGTCAGAGCCTGGAGGGAGGGCGGGGCCTTCACTGAGGACCCCCCCGCCCCCCGAGGCCAGCCCTAGGCCCCGGCGGTCGCGCATGCGCCCTTGGCCTGTGCGGTGTGTGGGGGGTTGAACCCAAGCCCGCAGGGCTCCCGGAGTGGCCAGAGAAAGAAGGGCCCATGGAGAGGTAGGCGAGGTGGGCAGGGGGCGCCACCTTACTCTCCTCAGCTCCCTGAGGGAGAGAGAGAGAGACAGAGACAGAGAGAGAGATCCCTGACCTCTGAGTCTCTGCCTCCACCGCTGGCTGGTGCCAACTCACGCGCCATCCCACTTCCAGCCATCAGCCCCATGCCTGCCCCAGGGCCAGCCCCACCACAGACAGGCCGGTTGGTTCCTGCTCACCTCTGTGCCGTCCCTTCCCGACCTGACCCCAGTGCAGGGGATAAGCTTCAGACAAGTCTTTCCATGTCCCTCTGCATGACAATAGACTTCCTCCCCTCTCCCATTCCACAGGCCCACCCACCCGGGACATCCACCTTTGTCATTAGCTCAGGAGAGGATGCAAGATGAGAATCTCTGCTATTGTGTGGGGAGACTCAGTTTCCCGGGTTTCCCCCATGGACACATGTTCTTCAGCTGGGTCTGATTTTCTCCAGACAAGCTGTCTTGGGAAGGATTTGGCCAGCCCTAAGAACCTGAAGGGAAAGGGCGGAGGGGGGTTCTCTCTCTGCCCCTGACAGCCCCGAGCCGGGTCGGTCCCTCAGACATGGCCAGGGGCAGCCCATCCCCCGGCGCCCTTCCCCGGGGCATCCAAGGGCAGGCTCGGCGCCAGCCCCACCCCGCTCGCCACTGCCCGACCATCGTCCTCCCTCGGGGGGCCTGGGCAGGACAGGGACCCGAGTGTGGGATGCCTCCAGATCTCTGGCCTGGCACACCGTTTAGCAGGCTGCTTCCTCCTCTGACGGGGGCCCAGCACACGCCCCAGGAGACTTGGCAGCCGCCCCCAGGGCTCTAGCCTCTGGAACTCGTCCCCTTGGAAGGGTCCTGGCCCAGGTGCCAGGTTCGGCTGGTCGGCCAGCCTCCTTTGGAGAAAGCAGGCAAGCCGAGCCAGGCTTGCAGTGGCCCTGGCGTGACACCTGCCACCTCAGGCAGAGGGCCTCCCGCGTGCCCTCCATGGCGGGTTTCTCCCCGGAGCCGTGGCCTGGGCACTAGGAAGGCCGGGCCTCCCCGACTCCCGGGAGGAGGGGCTAGCCCAGTTGCGCCCTGGCCCCCAAACCCTCTGGTGCCATCTGCCTGTCTCGGCACTTCTGACTCCACAGAGCCTTTCCTACATCTGGGCTGCCTGCCGTGGCAAAGTGCAGGCGTGGGGTGAGGCCATGGCTTTGTCTTTCCAGGAAAAAATGAGCCCCTGGCCGAAGCAGCAGGCCCAGGCAGAGCCTTGAGCTTGAAGCCCAGTAGGTCTGTGGCCCTCAGGGCCAGAGCCATGCTTTCAAGGCAGGGAAGCGGCCTGCAAGCTGAGTGGGAGTGGGGGAGGGGAGGGAGACAGCTGAAGCCGAGTCCAGAAGGGCGGCGATGGAAGAGCTGCAGCTGGGTCAGAGCCTGGAGGGAGGGCGGGGCCTTCACTGAGGACCCCCCCGCCCCCCGAGGCCAGCCCTAGGCCCCGGCGGTCGCGCATGCGCCCTTGGCCTGTGCGGTGTGTGGGGGGTTGAACCCAAGCCCGCAGGGCTCCCGGAGCGGCCAGAGAAAGAAGGGCCCATGGAGAGGTAGGCGAGGTGGGCAGGGGGCGCCACCTTACTCTCCTCAGCTCCCTGAGGGAGAGAGAGAGAGACAGAGACAGAGAGAGAGATCCCTGACCTCTGAGTCTCTGCCTCCACCGCTGGCTGGTGCCAACTCACGCGCCATCCCACTTCCAGCCATCACCTCCACGCCTGCCCCGGGGCCAGCCCCACCACAGAGAGGCCGGTTGGTTCCTGCTCACCTCTGTGCCGTCCCTTCCCGACCTGACCCCAGTGCAGGGGATAAGCTTCAGACAAGTCTTTCCATGTCCCTCTGCATGACAATAGACTTCCTCCCCTCTCCCATTCCACAGGCCCACCCACCCGGGACATCCACCTTTGTCATTAGCTCAGGAGAGGATGCAAGATGAGAATCTCTGCTATTGTGTGGGGAGACTCAGTTTCCCGGGTTTCCCCCATGGACACATGTTCTTCAGCTGGGTCTGATTTTCTCCAGACAAGCTGTCTTGGGAAGGATTTGGCCAGCCCTAAGAACCTGAAGGGAAAGGGCGGAGGGGGGTTCTCTCTCTGCCCCCGACAGCCCCGAGCCGGGTCGGTCCCTCAGACATGGCCACGGGCAGCCCATCCCCCGGCGCCCTTCCCCGGGGCATCCAAGGGCAGGCTCGGCGCCAGCCCCACCCCGCTCGCCACTGCCCGACCATCGTCCTCCCTCGGGGGGCCTGGGCAGGACAGGGACCCGAGTGTGGGATGCCTCCAGATCTCAGGCCTGGCACACCGTTTAGCAGGCTGCTTCCTCCTCTGACGGGGGCCCAGCACACGCCCCAGGAGACTTGGCAGCCGCCCCCAGGGCTCTAGCCTCTGGAACTCGTCCCCTTGGAAGGGGCCTGGCCCAGGTGCCAGGTTCGGCTGGTCGGCCAGCCTCCTTTGGAGAAAGCAGGCAAGCCGAGCCAGGCTTGCAGTGGCCCTGGCGTGACACCTGCCACCTCAGGCAGAGGGCCTCCCGCGTGCCCTCCATGGCGGGTTTCTCCCCGGAGCCGTGGCCTGGGCACTAGGAAGGCCGGGCCTCCCCGACTCCCGGGAGGAGGGGCTAGCCCAGTTGCGCCCTGGCCCCCAAACCCTCTGGTGCCATCTGCCTGTCTCGGCACTTCTGACTCCACAGAGCCTTTCCTACATCTGGGCTGCCTGCCGTGGCAAAGTGCAGGCGTGGGGTGAGGCCATGGCTTTGTCTTTCCAGGAAAAAATGAGCCCCTGGCCGAAGCAGCAGGCCCAGGCAGAGCCTTGAGCTTGAAGCCCAGTAGGTCTGTGGCCCTCAGGGCCAGAGCCATGCTTTCAAGGCAGGGAAGCGGCCTGCAAGCTGAGTGGGAGTGGGGGAGGGGAGGGAGACAGCTGAAGCCGAGTCCAGAAGGGCGGCGATGGAAGAGCTGCAGCTGGGTCAGAGCCTGGAGGGAGGGCGGGGCCTTCACTGAGGACCCCCCCGCCCCCCGAGGCCAGCCCTAGGCCCCGGCGGTCGCGCATGCGCCCTTGGCCTGTGCGGTGTGTGGGGGGTTGAACCCAAGCCCGCAGGGCTCCCGGAGCGGCCAGAGAAAGAAGGGCCCATGGAGAGGTAGGCGAGGTGGGCAGGGGGCGCCACCTTACTCTCCTCAGCTCCCTGAGGGAGAGAGAGAGAGACAGAGACAGAGAGAGAGATCCCTGACCTCTGAGTCTCTGCCTCCACCGCTGGCTGGTGCCAACTCACGCGCCATCCCACTTCCAGCCATCACCCCCACGCCTGCCCCGGGGCCAGCCCCACCACAGAGAGGCCGGTTGGTTCCTGCTCACCTCTGTGCCGTCCCTTCCCGACCTGACCCCAGTGCAGGGGATAAGCTTCAGACAAGTCTTTCCATGTCCCTCTGCATGACAATAGACTTCCTCCCCTCTCCCATTCCACAGGCCCACCCAGCCGGGACATCCACTTTTGTCATTAGCTCAGGAGAGGATGCAAGATGAGAATGTCTGCTATTGTGTGGGGAGACTCAGTTTCCCGGGTTTCCCCCATGGACACATGTTCTTCAGCTGGGTCTGATTTTCTCCAGACAAGCTGTCATGGGAAGGATTTGGCCAGCCCTAAGAACCTGAAGGGAAAGGGCGGATGGGGGTTCTCTCTCTGCCCCCGACAGCCCCGAGCTGGGTCGGTCCCTCAGAACTGGCCAGGGGCAGCCCATCCCCCGGCGCCCTTCCCCGGGGCATCCAAGGGCAGGCTCGGCGCCAGCCCCACCCCGCTCGCCACTGCCCGACCATCGTCCTCCCTCGGGGGGCCTGGGCAGGACAGGGACCCGGCTGTGGGAGGCCTCCAGATCTCAGGCCTGGCACACCGTTTAGCAGGCTGCTTCCTCCTCTGACGGGGGCCCAGCACACGCCCCAGGAGACTTGGCAGCCGCCCCCAGGGCTCTAGCCTCTGGAACTCGTCCCCTTGGAAGGGGCCTGGCCCAGGTGCCAGGTTCGGCTGGTCGGCCAGCCTCCTTTGGAGAAAGCAGGCAAGCCGAGCCAGGCTTGCAGTGGCCCTGGCGTGACACCTGCCACCTCAGGCAGAGGGCCTCCCGCGTGCCCTCCATGGCGGGTTTCTCCCCGGAGCCGTGGCCTGGGCACTAGGAAGGCCGGGCCTCCCCGACTCCCGGGAGGAGGGGCTAGCCCAGTTGCGCCCTGGCCCCCAAACACTCTGGTGCCATCTGCCTGTCTCGGCACTTCTGACTCCACAGAGCCTTTCCTACATCTGGGCTGCCTGCCGTGGCAAAGTGCAGGCGTGGGGTGAGGCCATGGCTTTGTCTTTCCAGGAAAAAATGAGCCCCTGGCCGAAGCAGCAGGCCCAGGCAGAGCCTTGAGCTTGAAGCCCAGTAGGTCTGTGGCCCTCAGGGCCAGAGCCATGCTTTCAAGGCAGGGAAGCGGCCTGCAAGCTGAGTGGGAGTGGGGGAGGGGAGGGAGACAGCTGAAGCCGAGTCCAGAAGGGCGGCGATGGAAGAGCTGCAGCTGGGTCAGAGCCTGGAGGGAGGGCGGGGCCTTCACTGAGGACCCCCCGCCCCCCGAGGCCAGCCCTAGGCCCCGGCGGTCGCGCATGCGCCCTTGGCCTGTGCGGTGTGTGGGGGGTTGAACCCAAGCCCGCAGGGCTCCCGGAGCGGCCAGAGACAGAAGGGCCCATGGAGAGGTAGGCGAGGTGGGCAGGGGGCGCCACCTTACTCTCCTCAGCTCCCTGAGGGAGAGAGAGAGAGACAGAGACAGAGAGAGAGAGATCCCTGACCTCTGAGTCTCTGCCTCCACCGCTGGCTGGTGCCAACTCACGCGCCATCCCACTTCCAGCCATCACCCCCACGCCTGCCCCGGGGCCAGCCCCACCACAGAGAGGCCGGTGGGTTCCTGCTCACCTCTGTGCCGTCCCTTCCCGACCTGACCCCAGTGCAGGGGATAAGCTTCAGACAAGTCTTTCCATGTCCCTCTGCATGACAATAGACTTCCTCCCCTCTCCCATTCCACAGGCCCACCCAGCCGGGACATCCACCTTTGTCATTAGCTCAGGAGAGGATGCAAGATGAGAATCTCTGCTATTGTGTGGGGAGACTCAGTTTCCCGGGTTTCCCCCATGGACACATGTTCTTCAGCTGGGTCTGATTTTCTCCAGACAAGCTGTCATGGGAAGGATTTGGCCAGCCCTAAGAACCTGAAGGGAAAGGGCGGAGGGGGGTTCTCTCTCTGCCCCCGACAGCCCCGAGCTGGGTCGGTCCCTCAGACCTGGCCAGGGGCAGCCCATCCCCCGGCGCCCTTCCCCGGGGCATCCAAGGGCAGGCTCGGCGCCAGCCCCACCCCGCTCGCCATTGCCCGACCATCGTCCTCCCTCGGGGGGCCTGGGCAGGACAGGGACCCGGCTGTGGGAGGCCTCCAGATCTCAGGCCTGGCACACCGTTTACCAGGCTGCTTCCTCCTCTGACGGGGGCCCAGCACACGCCCCAGGAGACTTGGCAGCCGCCCCCAGGGCTCTATCCTCTGGAACTCGTCCCCTTGGAAGGGGCCTGGCCCAGGTGCCAGGTTCGGCTGGTCGGCCAGCCTCCTTTGGAGAAAGCAGGCAAGCCGAGCCAGGCTTGCAGTGGCCCTGGCGTGACACCTGCCACCTCAGGCAGAGGGCCTCCCGCGTGCCCTCCATGGCGGGTTTCTCCCCGGAGCCGTGGCCTGGGCACTAGGAAGGCCGGGCCTCCCCGACTCCCGGGAGGAGGGGCTAGCCCAGTTGCGCCCTGGCCCCCAAACCCTCTGGTGCCATCTGCCTGTCTCGGCACTTCTGACTCCACAGAGCCTTTCCTACATCTGGGCTGCCTGCCGTGGCAAAGTGCAGGCGTGGGGTGAGGCCATGGCTTTGTCTTTCCAGGAAAAAATGAGCCCCTGGCCGAAGCAGCAGGCCCAGGCAGAGCCTTGAGCTTGAAGCCCAGTAGGTCTGTGGCCCTCAGGGCCAGAGCCATGCTTTCAAGGCAGGGAAGCGGCCTGCAAGCTGAGTGGGAGTGGGGGAGGGGAGGGAGACAGCTGAAGCCGAGTCCAGAAGGGCGGCGATGGAAGAGCTGCAGCTGGGTCAGAGCCTGGAGGGAGGGCGGGGCCTTCACTGAGGACCCCCCGCCCCCCGAGGCCAGCCCTAGGCCCCGGCGGTCGCGCATGCGCCCTTGGCCTGTGCGGTGTGTGGGGGGTTGAACCCAAGCCCGCAGGGCTCCCGGAGCGGCCAGAGACAGAAGGGCCCATGGAGAGGTAGGCGAGGTGGGCAGGGGGCGCCACCTTACTCTCCTCAGCTCCCTGAGGGAGAGAGAGAGAGACAGAGACAGAGAGAGAGAGATCCCTGACCTCTGAGTCTCTGCCTCCACCGCTGGCTGGTGCCAACTCACGCGCCATCCCACTTCCAGCCATCACCCCCACGCCTGCCCCGGGGCCAGCCCCACCACAGAGAGGCCGGTGGGTTCCTGCTCACCTCTGTGCCGTCCCTTCCCGACCTGACCCCAGTGCAGGGGATAAGCTTCAGACAAGTCTTTCCATGTCCCTCTGCATGACAATAGACTTCCTCCCCTCTCCCATTCCACAGGCCCACCCACCCGGGACATCCACCTTTGTCATTAGCTCAGGAGAGGATGCAAGATGAGAATCTCTGCTATTGTGTGGGGAGACTCAGTTTCCCGGGTTTCCCCCATGGACACATGTTCTTCAGCTGGGTCTGATTTTCTCCAGACAAGCTGTCTTGGGAAGGATTTGGCCAGCCCTAAGAACCTGAAGGGAAAGGGCGGAGGGGGGTTCTCTCTCTGCCCCCGACAGCCCCGAGCCGGGTCGGTCCCTCAGACATGGCCAGGGGCAGCCCATCCCCCGGCGCCCTTCCCCGGGGCATCCAAGGGCAGGCTCGGCGCCAGCCCCACCCCGCTCGCCACTGCCCGACCATCGTCCTCCCTCGGGGGGCCTGGGCAGGACAGGGACCCGAGTGTGGGATGCCTCCAGATCTCAGGCCTGGCACACCGTTTAGCAGGCTGCTTCCTCCTCTGACGGGGGCCCAGCACACGCCCCAGGAGACTTGGCAGCCGCCCCCAGGGCTCTATCCTCTGGAACTCGTCCCCTTGGAAGGGGCCTGGCCCAGGTGCCAGGTTCGGCTGGTCGGCCAGCCTCCTTTGGAGAAAGCAGGCAAGCCGAGCCAGGCTTGCAGTGGCCCTGGCGTGACACCTGCCACCTCAGGCAGAGGGCCTCCCGCGTGCCCTCCATGGCGGGTTTCTCCCCGGAGCCGTGGCCTGGGCACTAGGAAGGCCGGGCCTCCCCGACTCCCGGGAGGAGGGGCTAGCCCAGTTGCGCCCTGGCCCCCAAACCCTCTGGTGCCATCTGCCTGTCTCGGCACTTCTGACTCCACAGAGCCTTTCCTACATCTGGGCTGCCTGCCGTGGCAAAGTGCAGGCGTGGGGTGAGGCCATGGCTTTGTCTTTCCAGGAAAAAATGAGCCCCTGGCCGAAGCAGCAGGCCCAGGCAGAGCCTTGAGCTTGAAGCCCAGTAGGTCTGTGGCCCTCAGGGCCAGAGCCATGCTTTCAAGGCAGGGAAGCGGCCTGCAAGCTGAGTGGGAGTGGGGGAGGGGAGGGAGACAGCTGAAGCCGAGTCCAGAAGGGCGGCGATGGAAGAGCTGCAGCTGGGTCAGAGCCTGGAGGGAGGGCGGGGCCTTCACTGAGGACCCCCCGCCCCCCGAGGCCAGCCCTAGGCCCCGGCGGTCGCGCATGCGCCCTTGGCCTGTGCGGTGTGTGGGGGGTTGAACCCAAGCCCGCAGGGCTCCCGGAGCGGCCAGAGACAGAAGGGCCCATGGAGAGGTAGGCGAGGTGGGCAGGGGGCGCCACCTTACTCTCCTCAGCTCCCTGAGGGAGAGAGAGAGAGACAGAGACAGAGAGAGAGAGATCCCTGACCTCTGAGTCTCTGCCTCCACCGCTGGCTGGTGCCAACTCACGCGCCATCCCACTTCCAGCCATCACCCCCACGCCTGCCCCGGGGCCAGCCCCACCACAGAGAGGCCGGTGGGTTCCTGCTCACCTCTGTGCCGTCCCTTCCCGACCTGACCCCAGTGCAGGGGATAAGCTTCAGACAAGTCTTTCCATGTCCCTCTGCATGACAATAGACTTCCTCCCCTCTCCCATTCCACAGGCCCACCCACCCGGGACATCCACCTTTGTCATTAGCTCAGGAGAGGATGCAAGATGAGAATCTCTGCTATTGTGTGGGGAGACTCAGTTTCCCGGGTTTCCCCCATGGACACATGTTCTTCAGCTGGGTCTGATTTTCTCCAGACAAGCTGTCTTGGGAAGGATTTGGCCAGCCCTAAGAACCTGAAGGGAAAGGGCGGAGGGGGGTTCTCTCTCTGCCCCCGACAGCCCCGAGCCGGGTCGGTCCCTCAGACCTGGCCAGGGGCAGCCCATCCCCCGGCGCCCTTCCCCGGGGCATCCAAGGGCAGGCTCGGCGCCAGCCCCACCCCGCTCGCCACTGCCCGACCATCGTCCTCCCTCGGGGGGCCTGGGCAGGACAGGGACCCGAGTGTGGGAGGCCTCCAGATCTCAGGCCTGGCACACCGTTTACCAGGCTGCTTCCTCCTCTGACGGGGGCCCAGCACACGCCCCAGGAGACTTGGCAGCCGCCCCCAGGGCTCTAGCCTCTGGAACTCGTCCCCTTGGAAGGGGCCTGGCCCAGGTGCCAGGTTCGGCTGGTCGGCCAGCCTCCTTTGGAGAAAGCAGGCAAGCCGAGCCAGGCTTGCAGTGGCCCTGGCGTGACACCTGCCACCTCAGGCAGAGGGCCTCCCGCGTGCCCTCCATGGCGGGTTTCTCCCCGGAGCCGTGGCCTGGGCACTAGGAAGGCCGGGCCTCCCCGACTCCCGGGAGGAGGGGCTAGCCCAGTTGCGCCCTGGCCCCCAAACCCTCTGGTGCCATCTGCCTGTCTCGGCACTTCTGACTCCACAGAGCCTTTCCTACATCTGGGCTGCCTGCCGTGGCAAAGTGCAGGCGTGGGGTGAGGCCATGGCTTTGTCTTTCCAGGAAAAAATGAGCCCCTGGCCGAAGCAGCAGGCCCAGGCAGAGCCTTGAGCTTGAAGCCCAGTAGGTCTGTGGCCCTCAGGGCCAGAGCCATGCTTTCAAGGCAGGGAAGCGGCCTGCAAGCTGAGTGGGAGTGGGGGAGGGGAGGGAGACAGCTGAAGCCGAGTCCAGAAGGGCGGCGATGGAAGAGCTGCAGCTGGGTCAGAGCCTGGAGGGAGGGCGGGGCCTTCACTGAGGACCCCCCCGCCCCCCGAGGCCAGCCCTAGGCCCCGGCGGTCGCGCATGCGCCCTTGGCCTGTGCGGTGTGTGGGGGGTTGAACCCAAGCCCGCAGGGCTCCCGGAGTGGCCAGAGAAAGAAGGGCCCATGGAGAGGTAGGCGAGGTGGGCAGGGGGCGCCACCTTACTCTCCTCAGCTCCCTGAGGGAGAGAGAGAGAGACAGAGACAGAGAGAGAGATCCCTGACCTCTGAGTCTCTGCCTCCACCGCTGGCTGGTGCCAACTCACGCGCCATCCCACTTCCAGCCATCAGCCCCATGCCTGCCCCAGGGCCAGCCCCACCACAGACAGGCCGGTTGGTTCCTGCTCACCTCTGTGCCGTCCCTTCCCGACCTGACCCCAGTGCAGGGGATAAGCTTCAGACAAGTCTTTCCATGTCCCTCTGCATGACAATAGACTTCCTCCCCTCTCCCATTCCACAGGCCCACCCACCCGGGACATCCACCTTTGTCATTAGCTCAGGAGAGGATGCAAGATGAGAATCTCTGCTATTGTGTGGGGAGACTCAGTTTCCCGGGTTTCCCCCATGGACACATGTTCTTCAGCTGGGTCTGATTTTCTCCAGACAAGCTGTCTTGGGAAGGATTTGGCCAGCCCTAAGAACCTGAAGGGAAAGGGCGGAGGGGGGTTCTCTCTCTGCCCCTGACAGCCCCGAGCCGGGTCGGTCCCTCAGACATGGCCAGGGGCAGCCCATCCCCCGGCGCCCTTCCCCGGGGCATCCAAGGGCAGGCTCGGCGCCAGCCCCACCCCGCTCGCCACTGCCCGACCATCGTCCTCCCTCGGGGGGCCTGGGCAGGACAGGGACCCGAGTGTGGGATGCCTCCAGATCTCTGGCCTGGCACACCGTTTAGCAGGCTGCTTCCTCCTCTGACGGGGGCCCAGCACACGCCCCAGGAGACTTGGCAGCCGCCCACAGGGCTCTAGCCTCTGGAACTCGTCCCCTTGGAAGGGTCCTGGCCCAGGTGCCAGGTTCGGCTGGTCGGCCAGCCTCCTTTGGAGAAAGCAGGCAAGCCGAGCCAGGCTTGCAGTGGCCCTGGCGTGACACCTGCCACCTCAGGCAGAGGGCCTCCCGCGTGCCCTCCATGGCGGGTTTCTCCCCGGAGCCGTGGCCTGGGCACTAGGAAGGCCGGGCCTCCCCGACTCCCGGGAGGAGGGGCTAGCCCAGTTGCGCCCTGGCCCCCAAACCCTCTGGTGCCATCTGCCTGTCTCGGCACTTCTGACTCCACAGAGCCTTTCCTACATCTGGGCTGCCTGCCGTGGCAAAGTGCAGGCGTGGGGTGAGGCCATGGCTTTGTCTTTCCAGGAAAAAATGAGCCCCTGGCCGAAGCAGCAGGCCCAGGCAGAGCCTTGAGCTTGAAGCCCAGTAGGTCTGTGGCCCTCAGGGCCAGAGCCATGCTTTCAAGGCAGGGAAGCGGCCTGCAAGCTGAGTGGGAGTGGCGGAGGGGAGGGAGACAGCTGAAGCCGAGTCCAGAAGGGCGGCGATGGAAGAGCTGCAGCTGGGTCAGAGCCTGGAGGGAGGGCGGGGCCTTCACTGAGGACCCCCCCGCCCCCCGAGGCCAGCCCTAGGCCCCGGCGGTCGCGCATGCGCCCTTGGCCTGTGCGGTGTGTGGGGGGTTGAACCCAAGCCCGCAGGGCTCCCGGAGCGGCCAGAGAAAGAAGGGCCCATGGAGAGGTAGGCGAGGTGGGCAGGGGGCGCCACCTTACTCTCCTCAGCTCCCTGAGGGAGAGAGAGAGAGACAGAGACAGAGAGAGAGATCCCTGACCTCTGAGTCTCTGCCTCCACCGCTGGCTGGTGCCAACTCACGCGCCATCCCACTTCCAGCCATCACCTCCACGCCTGCCCCGGGGCCAGCCCCACCACAGAGAGGCCGGTTGGTTCCTGCTCACCTCTGTGCCGTCCCTTCCCGACCTGACCCCAGTGCAGGGGATAAGCTTCAGACAAGTCTTTCCATGTCCCTCTGCATGACAATAGACTTCCTCCCCTCTCCCATTCCACAGGCCCACCCACCCGGGACATCCACCTTTGTCATTAGCTCAGGAGAGGATGCAAGATGAGAATCTCTGCTATTGTGTGGGGAGACTCAGTTTCCCGGGTTTCCCCCATGGACACATGTTCTTCAGCTGGGTCTGATTTTCTCCAGACAAGCTGTCTTGGGAAGGATTTGGCCAGCCCTAAGAACCTGAAGGGAAAGGGCGGAGGGGGGTTCTCTCTCTGCCCCCGACAGCCCCGAGCCGGGTCGGTCCCTCAGACATGGCCACGGGCAGCCCATCCCCCGGCGCCCTTCCCCGGGGCATCCAAGGGCAGGCTCGGCGCCAGCCCCACCCCGCTCGCCACTGCCCGACCATCGTCCTCCCTCGGGGGGCCTGGGCAGGACAGGGACCCGAGTGTGGGATGCCTCCAGATCTCAGGCCTGGCACACCGTTTAGCAGGCTGCTTCCTCCTCTGACGGGGGCCCAGCACACGCCCCAGGAGACTTGGCAGCCGCCCCCAGGGCTCTAGCCTCTGGAACTCGTCCCCTTGGAAGGGGCCTGGCCCAGGTGCCAGGTTCGGCTGGTCGGCCAGCCTCCTTTGGAGAAAGCAGGCAAGCCGAGCCAGGCTTGCAGTGGCCCTGGCGTGACACCTGCCACCTCAGGCAGAGGGCCTCCCGCGTGCCCTCCATGGCGGGTTTCTCCCCGGAGCCGTGGCCTGGGCACTAGGAAGGCCGGGCCTCCCCGACTCCCGGGAGGAGGGGCTAGCCCAGTTGCGCCCTGGCCCCCAAACCCTCTGGTGCCATCTGCCTGTCTCGGCACTTCTGACTCCACAGAGCCTTTCCTACATCTGGGCTGCCTGCCGTGGCAAAGTGCAGGCGTGGGGTGAGGCCATGGCTTTGTCTTTCCAGGAAAAAATGAGCCCCTGGCCGAAGCAGCAGGCCCAGGCAGAGCCTTGAGCTTGAAGCCCAGTAGGTCTGTGGCCCTCAGGGCCAGAGCCATGCTTTCAAGGCAGGGAAGCGGCCTGCAAGCTGAGTGGGAGTGGGGGAGGGGAGGGAGACAGCTGAAGCCGAGTCCAGAAGGGCGGCGATGGAAGAGCTGCAGCTGGGTCAGAGCCTGGAGGGAGGGCGGGGCCTTCACTGAGGACCCCCCCGCCCCCCGAGGCCAGCCCTAGGCCCCGGCGGTCGCGCATGCGCCCTTGGCCTGTGCGGTGTGTGGGGGGTTGAACCCAAGCCCGCAGGGCTCCCGGAGCGGCCAGAGAAAGAAGGGCCCATGGAGAGGTAGGCGAGGTGGGCAGGGGGCGCCACCTTACTCTCCTCAGCTCCCTGAGGGAGAGAGAGAGAGACAGAGACAGAGAGAGAGATCCCTGACCTCTGAGTCTCTGCCTCCACCGCTGGCTGGTGCCAACTCACGCGCCATCCCACTTCCAGCCATCACCCCCACGCCTGCCCCGGGGCCAGCCCCACCACAGAGAGGCCGGTTGGTTCCTGCTCACCTCTGTGCCGTCCCTTCCCGACCTGACCCCAGTGCAGGGGATAAGCTTCAGACAAGTCTTTCCATGTCCCTCTGCATGACAATAGACTTCCTCCCCTCTCCCATTCCACAGGCCCACCCAGCCGGGACATCCACTTTTGTCATTAGCTCAGGAGAGGATGCAAGATGAGAATGTCTGCTATTGTGTGGGGAGACTCAGTTTCCCGGGTTTCCCCCATGGACACATGTTCTTCAGCTGGGTCTGATTTTCTCCAGACAAGCTGTCATGGGAAGGATTTGGCCAGCCCTAAGAACCTGAAGGGAAAGGGCGGATGGGGGTTCTCTCTCTGCCCCCGACAGCCCCGAGCTGGGTCGGTCCCTCAGAACTGGCCAGGGGCAGCCCATCCCCCGGCGCCCTTCCCCGGGGCATCCAAGGGCAGGCTCGGCGCCAGCCCCACCCCGCTCGCCACTGCCCGACCATCGTCCTCCCTCGGGGGGCCTGGGCAGGACAGGGACCCGGCTGTGGGAGGCCTCCAGATCTCAGGCCTGGCACACCGTTTAGCAGGCTGCTTCCTCCTCTGACGGGGGCCCAGCACACGCCCCAGGAGACTTGGCAGCCGCCCCCAGGGCTCTAGCCTCTGGAACTCGTCCCCTTGGAAGGGGCCTGGCCCAGGTGCCAGGTTCGGCTGGTCGGCCAGCCTCCTTTGGAGAAAGCAGGCAAGCCGAGCCAGGCTTGCAGTGGCCCTGGCGTGACACCTGCCACCTCAGGCAGAGGGCCTCCCGCGTGCCCTCCATGGCGGGTTTCTCCCCGGAGCCGTGGCCTGGGCACTAGGAAGGCCGGGCCTCCCCGACTCCCGGGAGGAGGGGCTAGCCCAGTTGCGCCCTGGCCCCCAAACCCTCTGGTGCCATCTGCCTGTCTCGGCACTTCTGACTCCACAGAGCCTTTCCTACATCTGGGCTGCCTGCCGTGGCAAAGTGCAGGCGTGGGGTGAGGCCATGGCTTTGTCTTTCCAGGAAAAAATGAGCCCCTGGCCGAAGCAGCAGGCCCAGGCAGAGCCTTGAGCTTGAAGCCCAGTAGGTCTGTGGCCCTCAGGGCCAGAGCCATGCTTTCAAGGCAGGGAAGCGGCCTGCAAGCTGAGTGGGAGTGGGGGAGGGGAGGGAGACAGCTGAAGCCGAGTCTAGAAGGGCGGCGATGGAAGAGCTGCAGCTGGGTCAGAGCCTGGAGGGAGGGCGGGGCCTTCACTGAGGACCCCCCCGCCCCCCGAGGCCAGCCCTAGGCCCCGGCGGTCGCGCATGCGCCCTTGGCCTGTGCGGTGTGTGGGGGGTTGAACCCAAGCCCGCAGGGCTCCCGGAGCGGCCAGAGAAAGAAGGGCCCATGGAGAGGTAGGCGAGGTGGGCAGGGGGCGCCACCTTACTCTCCTCAGCTCCCTGAGGGAGAGAGAGAGAGACAGAGACAGAGAGAGAGATCCCTGACCTCTGAGTCTCTGCCTCCACCGCTGGCTGGTGCCAACTCACGCGCCATCCCACTTCCAGCCATCACCCCCACGCCTGCCCCGGGGCCAGCCCCACCACAGAGAGGCCGGTTGGTTCCTGCTCACCTCTGTGCCGTCCCTTCCCGACCTGACCCCAGTGCAGGGGATAAGCTTCAGACAAGTCTTTCCATGTCCCTCTGCATGACAATAGACTTCCTCCCCTCTCCCATTCCACAGGCCCACCCAGCCGGGACATCCACTTTTGTCATTAGCTCAGGAGAGGATGCAAGATGAGAATGTCTGCTATTGTGTGGGGAGACTCAGTTTCCCGGGTTTCCCCCATGGACACATGTTCTTCAGCTGGGTCTGATTTTCTCCAGACAAGCTGTCATGGGAAGGATTTGGCCAGCCCTAAGAACCTGAAGGGAAAGGGCGGATGGGGGTTCTCTCTCTGCCCCCGACAGCCCCGAGCTGGGTCGGTCCCTCAGAACTGGCCAGGGGCAGCCCATCCCCCGGCGCCCTTCCCCGGGGCATCCAAGGGCAGGCTCGGCGCCAGCCCCACCCCGCTCGCCACTGCCCGACCATCGTCCTCCCTCGGGGGGCCTGGGCAGGACAGGGACCCGGCTGTGGGAGGCCTCCAGATCTCAGGCCTGGCACACCGTTTAGCAGGCTGCTTCCTCCTCTGACGGGGGCCCAGCACACGCCCCAGGAGACTTGGCAGCCGCCCCCAGGGCTCTAGCCTCTGGAACTCGTCCCCTTGGAAGGGGCCTGGCCCAGGTGCCAGGTTCGGCTGGTCGGCCAGCCTCCTTTGGAGAAAGCAGGCAAGCCGAGCCAGGCTTGCAGTGGCCCTGGCGTGACACCTGCCACCTCAGGCAGAGGGCCTCCCGCGTGCCCTCCATGGCGGGTTTCTCCCCGGAGCCGTGGCCTGGGCACTAGGAAGGCCGGGCCTCCCCGACTCCCGGGAGGAGGGGCTAGCCCAGTTGCGCCCTGGCCCCCAAACCCTCTGGTGCCATCTGCCTGTCTCGGCACTTCTGACTCCACAGAGCCTTTCCTACATCTGGGCTGCCTGCCGTGGCAAAGTGCAGGCGTGGGGTGAGGCCATGGCTTTGTCTTTCCAGGAAAAAATGAGCCCCTGGCCGAAGCAGCAGGCCCAGGCAGAGCCTTGAGCTTGAAGCCCAGTAGGTCTGTGGCCCTCAGGGCCAGAGCCATGCTTTCAAGGCAGGGAAGCGGCCTGCAAGCTGAGTGGGAGTGGGGGAGGGGAGGGAGACAGCTGAAGCCGAGTCCAGAAGGGCGGCGATGGAAGAGCTGCAGCTGGGTCAGAGCCTGGAGGGAGGGCGGGGCCTTCACTGAGGACCCCCCGCCCCCCGAGGCCAGCCCTAGGCCCCGGCGGTCGCGCATGCGCCCTTGGCCTGTGCGGTGTGTGGGGGGTTGAACCCAAGCCCGCAGGGCTCCCGGAGCGGCCAGAGACAGAAGGGCCCATGGAGAGGTAGGCGAGGTGGGCAGGGGGCGCCACCTTACTCTCCTCACCTCCCTGAGGGAGAGAGAGAGAGACAGAGACAGAGAGAGAGAGATCCCTGACCTCTGAGTCTCTGCCTCCACCGCTGGCTGGTGCCAACTCACGCGCCATCCCACTTCCAGCCATCACCCCCACGCCTGCCCCGGGGCCAGCCCCACCACAGAGAGGCCGGTGGGTTCCTGCTCACCTCTGTGCCGTCCCTTCCCGACCTGACCCCAGTGCAGGGGATAAGCTTCAGACAAGTCTTTCCATGTCCCTCTGCATGACAATAGACTTCCTCCCCTCTCCCATTCCACAGGCCCACCCACCCGGGACATCCACCTTTGTCATTAGCTCAGGAGAGGATGCAAGATGAGAATCTCTGCTATTGTGTGGGGAGACTCAGTTTCCCGGGTTTCCCCCATGGACACATGTTCTTCAGCTGGGTCTGATTTTCTCCAGACAAGCTGTCTTGGGAAGGATTTGGCCAGCCCTAAGAACCTGAAGGGAAAGGGCGGAGGGGGGTTCTCTCTCTGCCCCCGACAGCCCCGAGCCGGGTCGGTCCCTCAGACCTGGCCAGGGGCAGCCCATCCCCCGGCGCCCTTCCCCGGGGCATCCAAGGGCAGGCTCGGCGCCAGCCCCACCCCGCTCGCCACTGCCCGACCATCGTCCTCCCTCGGGGGGCCTGGGCAGGACAGGGACCCGGCTGTGGGAGGCCTCCAGATCTCAGGCCTGGCACACCGTTTACCAGGCTGCTTCCTCCTCTGACGGGGGCCCAGCACACGCCCCAGGAGACTTGGCAGCCGCCCCCAGGGCTCTATCCTCTGGAACTCGTCCCCTTGGAAGGGGCCTGGCCCAGGTGCCAGGTTCGGCTGGTCGGCCAGCCTCCTTTGGAGAAAGCAGGCAAGCCGAGCCAGGCTTGCAGTGGCCCTGGCGTGACACCTGCCACCTCAGGCAGAGGGCCTCCCGCGTGCCCTCCATGGCGGGTTTCTCCCCGGAGCCGTGGCCTGGGCACTAGGAAGGCCGGGCCTCCCCGACTCCCGGGAGGAGGGGCTAGCCCAGTTGCGCCCTGGCCCCCAAACCCTCTGGTGCCATCTGCCTGTCTCGGCACTTCTGACTCCACAGAGCCTTTCCTACATCTGGGCTGCCTGCCGTGGCAAAGTGCAGGCGTGGGGTGAGGCCATGGCTTTGTCTTTCCAGGAAAAAATGAGCCCCTGGCCGAAGCAGCAGGCCCAGGCAGAGCCTTGAGCTTGAAGCCCAGTAGGTCTGTGGCCCTCAGGGCCAGAGCCATGCTTTCAAGGCAGGGAAGCGGCCTGCAAGCTGAGTGGGAGTGGGGGAGGGGAGGGAGACAGCTGAAGCCGAGTCCAGAAGGGCGGCGATGGAAGAGCTGCAGCTGGGTCAGAGCCTGGAGGGAGGGCGGGGCCTTCACTGAGGACCCCCCCGCCCCCCGAGGCCAGCCCTAGGCCCCGGCGGTCGCGCATGCGCCCTTGGCCTGTGCGGTGTGTGGGGGGTTGAACCCAAGCCCGCAGGGCTCCCGGAGCGGCCAGAGAAAGAAGGGCCCATGGAGAGGTAGGCGAGGTGGGCAGGGGGCGCCACCTTACTCTCCTCAGCTCCCTGAGGGAGAGAGAGAGAGACAGAGACAGAGAGAGAGATCCCTGACCTCTGAGTCTCTGCCTCCACCGCTGGCTGGTGCCAACTCACGCGCCATCCCACTTCCAGCCATCACCCCCACGCCTGCCCCGGGGCCAGCCCCACCACAGAGAGGCCGGTTGGTTCCTGCTCACCTCTGTGCCGTCCCTTCCCGACCTGACCCCAGTGCAGGGGATAAGCTTCAGACAAGTCTTTCCATGTCCCTCTGCATGACAATAGACTTCCTCCCCTCTCCCATTCCACAGGCCCACCCACCCGGGACATCCACCTTTGTCATTAGCTCAGGAGAGGATGCAAGATGAGAATCTCTGCTATTGTGTGGGGAGACTCAGTTTCCCGGGTTTCCCCCATGGACACATGTTCTTCAGCTGGGTCTGATTTTCTCCAGACAAGCTGTCTTGGGAAGGATTTGGCCAGCCCTATGAACCTGAAGGGAAAGGGCGGAGGGGGGTTCTCTCTCTGCCCCCGACAGCCCCGAGCCGGGTCGGTCCCTCAGACATGGCCACGGGCAGCCCATCCCCCGGCGCCCTTCCCCGGGGCATCCAAGGGCAGGCTCGGCGCCAGCCCCACCCCGCTCGCCACTGCCCGACCATCGTCCTCCCTCGGGGGGCCTGGGCAGGACAGGGACCCGAGTGTGGGATGCCTCCAGATCTCAGGCCTGGCACACCGTTTAGCAGGCTGCTTCCTCCTCTGACGGGGGCCCAGCACACGCCCCAGGAGACTTGGCAGCCGCCCCCAGGGCTCTAGCCTCTGGAACTCGTCCCCTTGGAAGGGGCCTGGCCCAGGTGCCAGGTTCGGCTGGTCGGCCAGCCTCCTTTGGAGAAAGCAGGCAAGCCGAGCCAGGCTTGCAGTGGCCCTGGCGTGACACCTGCCACCTCAGGCAGAGGGCCTCCCGCGTGCCCTCCATGGCGGGTTTCTCCCCGGAGCCGTGGTCTGGGCACTAGGAAGGCCGGGCCTCCCCGACTCCCGGGAGGAGGGACTAGCCCAGTTGCGCCCTGGCCCCCAAACCCTCTGGTGCCATCTGCCTGTCTCGGCACTTCTGACTCCACAGAGCCTTTCCTACATCTGGGCTGCCTGCCGTGGCAAAGTGCAGGCGTGGGGTGAGGCCATGGCTTTGTCTTTCCAGGAAAAAATGAGCCCCTGGCCGAAGCAGCAGGCCCAGGCAGAGCCTTGAGCTTGAAGCCCAGTAGGTCTGTGGCCCTCAGGGCCAGAGCCATGCTTTCAAGGCAGGGAAGCGGCCTGCAAGCTGAGTGGGAGTGGGGGAGGGGAGGGAGACAGCTGAAGCCGAGTCCAGAAGGGCGGCGATGGAAGAGCTGCAGCTGGGTCAGAGCCTGGAGGGAGGGCGGGGCCTTCACCTAGGACCCCCCCGCCCCCCGAGGCCAGCCCTAGGCCCCAGCGGTCGCGCATGCGCCCTTGGCCTGTGCGGTGTGTGGGGGGTTGAACCCAAGCCCGCAGGGCTCCCGGAGCGGCCAGAGAAAGAAGGGCCCATGGAGAGGTAGGCGAGGTGGGCAGGGGGCGCCACCTTACTCTCCTCAGCTCCCTGAGGGAGAGAGAGAGAGACAGAGACAGAGAGAGAGATCCCTGACCTCTGAGTCTCTGCCTCCACCGCTGGCTGGTGCCAACTCACGCGCCATCCCACTTCCAGCCATCACCCCCACGCCTGCCCCGGGGCCAGCCCCACCACAGAGAGGCCGGTTGGTTCCTGCTCACCTCTGTGCCGTCCCTTCCCGACCTGACCCCAGTGCAGGGGATAAGCTTCAGACAAGTCTTTCCATGTCCCTCTGCATGACAATAGACTTCCTCCCCTCTCCCATTCCACAGGCCCACCCAGCCGGGACATCCACTTTTGTCATTAGCTCAGGAGAGGATGCAAGATGAGAATCTCTGCTATTGTGTGGGGAGACTCAGTTTCCCGGGTTTCCCCCATGGACACATGTTCTTCAGCTGGGTCTGATTTTCTCCAGACAAGCTGTCATGTGAAGGATTTGGCCAGCCCTAAGAACCTGAAGGGAAAGGGCGGAGGGGGGTTCTCTCTCTGCCCCCGACAGCCCCGAGCTGGGTCGGTCCCTCAGAACTGGCCAGGGGCAGCCCATCCCCCGGCGCCCTTCCCCGGGGCATCCAAGGGCAGGCTCGGCGCCAGCCCCACCCCGCTCGCCACTGCCTGACCATCGTCCTCCCTCGGGGGGCCTGGGCAGGACAGGGACCCGGCTGTGGGAGGCCTCCAGATCTCAGGCCTGGCACACCGTTTAGCAGGCTGCTTCCTCCTCTGACGGGGGCCCAGCACACGCCCCAGGAGACTTGGCAGCCGCCCCCAGGGCTCTAGCCTCTGGAACTCGTCCCCTTGGAAGGGGCCTGGCCCAGGTGCCAGGTTCGGCTGGTCGGCCAGCCTCCTTTGGAGAAAGCAGGCAAGCCGAGCCAGGCTTGCAGTGGCCCTGGCGTGACACCTGCCACCTCAGGCAGAGGGCCTCCCGCGTGCCCTCCATGGCGGGTTTCTCCCCGGAGCCGTGGCCTGGGCACTAGGAAGGCCGGGCCTCCCCGACTCCCGGGAGGAGGGGCTAGCCCAGTTGCGCCCTGGCCCCCAAACCCTCTGGTGCCATCTGCCTGTCTCGGCACTTCTGACTCCACAGAGCCTTTCCTACATCTGGGCTGCCTGCCGTGGCAAAGTGCAGGCGTGGGGTGAGGCCATGGCTTTGTCTTTCCAGGAAAAAATGAGCCCCTGGCCGAAGCAGCAGGCCCAGGCAGAGCCTTGAGCTTGAAGCCCAGTAGGTCTGTGGCCCTCAGGGCCAGAGCCATGCTTTCAAGGCAGGGAAGCGGCCTGCAAGCTGAGTGGGAGTGGGGGAGGGGAGGGAGACAGCTGAAGCCGAGTCTAGAAGGGCGGCGATGGAAGAGCTGCAGCTGGGTCAGAGCCTGGAGGGAGGGCGGGGCCTTCACTGAGGACCCCCCCGCCCCCCGAGGCCAGCCCTAGGCCCCGGCGGTCGCGCATGCGCCCTTGGCCTGTGCGGTGTGTGGGGGGTTGAACCCAAGCCCGCAGGGCTCCCGGAGCGGCCAGAGAAAGAAGGGCCCATGGAGAGGTAGGCGAGGTGGGCAGGGGGCGCCACCTTACTCTCCTCAGCTCCCTGAGGGAGAGAGAGAGAGACAGAGACAGAGAGAGAGATCCCTGACCTCTGAGTCTCTGCCTCCACCGCTGGCTGGTGCCAACTCACGCGCCATCCCACTTCCAGCCATCACCCCCACGCCTGCCCCGGGGCCAGCCCCACCACAGAGAGGCCGGTTGGTTCCTGCTCACCTCTGTGCCGTCCCTTCCCGACCTGACCCCAGTGCAGGGGATAAGCTTCAGACAAGTCTTTCCATGTCCCTCTGCATGACAATAGACTTCCTCCCCTCTCCCATTCCACAGGCCCACCCAGCCGGGACATCCACTTTTGTCATTAGCTCAGGAGAGGATGCAAGATGAGAATCTCTGCTATTGTGTGGGGAGACTCAGTTTCCCGGGTTTCCCCCATGGACACATGTTCTTCAGCTGGGTCTGATTTTCTCCAGACAAGCTGTCATGTGAAGGATTTGGCCAGCCCTAAGAACCTGAAGGGAAAGGGCGGAGGGGGGTTCTCTCTCTGCCCCCGACAGCCCCGAGCTGGGTCGGTCCCTCAGAACTGGCCAGGGGCAGCCCATCCCCCGGCGCCCTTCCCCGGGGCATCCAAGGGCAGGCTCGGCGCCAGCCCCACCCCGCTCGCCACTGCCTGACCATCGTCCTCCCTCGGGGGGCCTGGGCAGGACAGGGACCCGGCTGTGGGAGGCCTCCAGATCTCAGGCCTGGCACACCGTTTAGCAGGCTGCTTCCTCCTCTGACGGGGGCCCAGCACACGCCCCAGGAGACTTGGCAGCCGCCCCCAGGGCTCTAGCCTCTGGAACTCGTCCCCTTGGAAGGGGCCTGGCCCAGGTGCCAGGTTCGGCTGGTCGGCCAGCCTCCTTTGGAGAAAGCAGGCAAGCCGAGCCAGGCTTGCAGTGGCCCTGGCGTGACACCTGCCACCTCAGGCAGAGGGCCTCCCGCGTGCCCTCCATGGCGGGTTTCTCCCCGGAGCCGTGGCCTGGGCACTAGGAAGGCCGGGCCTCCCCGACTCCCGGGAGGAGGGGCTAGCCCAGTTGCGCCCTGGCCCCCAAACCCTCTGGTGCCATCTGCCTGTCTCGGCACTTCTGACTCCACAGAGCCTTTCCTACATCTGGGCTGCCTGCCGTGGCAAAGTGCAGGCGTGGGGTGAGGCCATGGCTTTGTCTTTCCAGGAAAAAATGAGCCCCTGGCCGAAGCAGCAGGCCCAGGCAGAGCCTTGAGCTTGAAGCCCAGTAGGTCTGTGGCCCTCAGGGCCAGAGCCATGCTTTCAAGGCAGGGAAGCGGCCTGCAAGCTGAGTGGGAGTGGGGGAGGGGAGGGAGACAGCTGAAGCCGAGTCCAGAAGGGCGGCGATGGAAGAGCTGCAGCTGGGTCAGAGCCTGGAGGGAGGGCGGGGCCTTCACTGAGGACCCCCCGCCCCCCGAGGCCAGCCCTAGGCCCCGGCGGTCGCGCATGCGCCCTTGGCCTGTGCGGTGTGTGGGGGGTTGAACCCAAGCCCGCAGGGCTCCCGGAGCGGCCAGAGACAGAGGGGCCCATGGAGAGGTAGGCGAGGTGGGCAGGGGGCGCCACCTTACTCTCCTCACCTCCCTGAGGGAGAGAGAGAGAGACAGAGACAGAGAGAGAGAGATCCCTGACCTCTGAGTCTCTGCCTCCACCGCTGGCTGGTGCCAACTCACGCGCCATCCCACTTCCAGCCATCACCCCCACGCCTGCCCCGGGGCCAGCCCCACCACAGAGAGGCCGGTGGGTTCCTGCTCACCTCTGTGCCGTCCCTTCCCGACCTGACCCCAGTGCAGGGGATAAGCTTCAGACAAGTCTTTCCATGTCCCTCTGCATGACAATAGACTTCCTCCCCTCTCCCATTCCACAGGCCCACCCACCCGGGACATCCACCTTTGTCATTAGCTCAGGAGAGGATGCAAGATGAGAATCTCTGCTATTGTGTGGGGAGACTCAGTTTCCCGGGTTTCCCCCATGGACACATGTTCTTCAGCTGGGTCTGATTTTCTCCAGACAAGCTGTCTTGGGAAGGATTTGGCCAGCCCTAAGAACCTGAAGGGAAAGGGCGGAGGGGGGTTCTCTCTCTGCCCCCGACAGCCCCGAGCCGGGTCGGTCCCTCAGACCTGGCCAGGGGCAGCCCATCCCCCGGCGCCCTTCCCCGGGGCATCCAAGGGCAGGCTCGGCGCCAGCCCCACCCCGCTCGCCACTGCCCGACCATCGTCCTCCCTCGGGGGGCCTGGGCAGGACAGGGACCCGGCTGTGGGAGGCCTCCAGATCTCAGGCCTGGCACACCGTTTACCAGGCTGCTTCCTCCTCTGACGGGGGCCCAGCACACGCCCCAGGAGACTTGGCAGCCGCCCCCAGGGCTCTATCCTCTGGAACTCGTCCCCTTGGAAGGGGCCTGGCCCAGGTGCCAGGTTCGGCTGGTCGGCCAGCCTCCTTTGGAGAAAGCAGGCAAGCCGAGCCAGGCTTGCAGTGGCCCTGGCGTGACACCTGCCACCTCAGGCAGAGGGCCTCCCGCGTGCCCTCCATGGCGGGTTTCTCCCCGGAGCCGTGGCCTGGGCACTAGGAAGGCCGGGCCTCCCCGACTCCCGGGAGGAGGGGCTAGCCCAGTTGCGCCCTGGCCCCCAAACCCTCTGGTGCCATCTGCCTGTCTCGGCACTTCTGACTCCACAGAGCCTTTCCTACATCTGGGCTGCCTGCCGTGGCAAAGTGCAGGCGTGGGGTGAGGCCATGGCTTTGTCTTTCCAGGAATAAATGAGCCCCTGGCCGAAGCAGCAGGCCCAGGCAGAGCCTTGAGCTTGAAGCCCAGTAGGTCTGTGGCCCTCAGGGCCAGAGCCATGCTTTCAAGGCAGGGAAGCGGCCTGCAAGCTGAGTGGGAGTGGGGGAGGGGAGGGAGACAGCTGAAGCCGAGTCTAGAAGGGCGGCGATGGAAGAGCTGCAGCTGGGTCAGAGCCTGGAGGGAGGGCGGGGCCTTCACTGAGGACCCCCCCGCCCCCCGAGGCCAGCCCTAGGCCCCGGCGGTCGCGCATGCGCCCTTGGCCTGTGCGGTGTGTGGGGGGTTGAACCCAAGCCCGCAGGGCTCCCGGAGCGGCCAGAGAAAGAAGGGCCCATGGAGAGGTAGGCGAGGTGGGCAGGGGGCGCCACCTTACTCTCCTCAGCTCCCTGAGGGAGAGAGAGAGAGACAGAGACAGAGAGAGAGATCCCTGACCTCTGAGTCTCTCTCTCCACCGCTGGCTGGTGCCAACTCACGCGCCATCCCACTTCCAGCCATCACCCCCACGCCTGCCCCGGGGCCAGCCCCACCACAGAGAGGCCGGTTGGTTCCTGCTCACCTCTGTGCCGTCCCTTCCCGACCTGACCCCAGTGCAGGGGATAAGCTTCAGACAAGTCTTTCCATGTCCCTCTGCATGACAATAGACTTCCTCCCCTCTCCCATTCCACAGGCCCACCCAGCCGGGACATCCACCTTTGTCATTAGCTCAGGAGAGGATGCAAGATGAGAATCTCTGCTATTGTGTGGGGAGACTCAGTTTCCCGGGTTTCCCCCATGGACACATGTTCTTCAGCTGGGTCTGATTTTCTCCAGACAAGCTGTCTTGGGAAGGATTTGGCCAGCCCTAAGAACCTGAAGGGAAAGGGCGGAGGGGGGTTCTCTCTCTGCCCCCGACAGCCCCGAGCCGGGTCGGTCCCTCAGACATGGCCAGGGGCAGCCCATCCCCCGGCGCCCTTCCCCGGGGCATCCAAGGGCAGGCTCGGCGCCAGCCCCACCCCGCTCGCCACTGCCCGACCATCGTCCTCCCTCGGGGGGCCTGGGCAGGACAGGGACCCGGCTGTGGGAGGCCTCCAGATCTCAGGCCTGGCACACCGTTTACCAGGCTGCTTCCTCCTCTGACGGGGGCCCAGCACACGCCCCAGGAGACTTGGCAGCCGCCCCCAGGGCTCTATCCTCTGGAACTCGTCCCCTTGGAAGGGGCCTGGCCCAGGTGCCAGGTTCGGCTGGTCGGCCAGCCTCCTTTGGAGAAAGCAGGCAAGCCGAGCCAGGCTTGCAGTGGCCCTGGCGTGACACCTGCCACCTCAGGCAGAGGGCCTCCCGCGTGCCCTCCATGGCGGGTTTCTCCCCGGAGCCGTGGCCTGGGCACTAGGAAGGCCGGGCCTCCCCGACTCCCGGGAGGAGGGGCTAGCCCAGTTGCGCCCTGGCCCCCAAACCCTCTGGTGCCATCTGCCTGTCTCGGCACTTCTGACTCCACAGAGCCTTTCCTACATCTGGGCTGCCTGCCGTGGCAAAGTGCAGGCGTGGGGTGAGGCCATGGCTTTGTCTTTCCAGGAAAAAATGAGCCCCTGGCCGAAGCAGCAGGCCCAGGCAGAGCCTTGAGCTTGAAGCCCAGTAGGTCTGTGGCCCTCAGGGCCAGAGCCATGCTTTCAAGGCAGGGAAGCGGCCTGCAAGCTGAGTGGGAGTGGGGGAGGGGAGGGAGACAGCTGAAGCCGAGTCTAGAAGGGCGGCGATGGAAGAGCTGCAGCTGGGTCAGAGCCTGGAGGGAGGGCGGGGCCTTCACTGAGGACCCCCCCGCCCCCCGAGGCCAGCCCTAGGCCCCGGCGGTCGCGCATGCGCCCTTGGCCTGTGCGGTGTGTGGGGGGTTGAACCCAAGCCCGCAGGGCTCCCGGAGCGGCCAGAGAAAGAAGGGCCCATGGAGAGGTAGGCGAGGTGGGCAGGGGGCGCCACCTTACTCTCCTCAGCTCCCTGAGGGAGAGAGAGAGAGACAGAGACAGAGAGAGAGATCCCTGACCTCTGAGTCTCTGCCTCCACCGCTGGCTGGTGCCAACTCACGCGCCATCCCACTTCCAGCCATCACCCCCACGCCTGCCCCGGGGCCAGCCCCACCACAGAGAGGCCGGTTGGTTCCTGCTCACCTCTGTGCCGTCCCTTCCCGACCTGACCCCAGTGCAGGGGATAAGCTTCAGACAAGTCTTTCCATGTCCCTCTGCATGACAATAGACTTCCTCCCCTCTCCCATTCCACAGGCCCACCCAGCCGGGACATCCACTTTTGTCATTAGCTCAGGAGAGGATGCAAGATGAGAATCTCTGCTATTGTGTGGGGAGACTCAGTTTCCCGGGTTTCCCCCATGGACACATGTTCTTCAGCTGGGTCTTATTTTCTCCAGACAAGCTGTCTTGGGAAGGATTTGGCCAGCCCTAAGAACCTGAAGGGAAAGGGCGGAGGGGGGTTCTCTCTCTGCCCCCGACAGCCCCGAGCTGGGTCGGTCCCTCAGACCTGGCCAGGGGCAGCCCATCCCCCGGCGCCCTTCCCCGGGGCATCCAAGGGCAGGCTCGGCGCCAGCCCCACCCCGCTCGCCACTGCCCGACCATCGTCCTCCCTCGGGGGGCCTGGGCAGGACAGGGACCCGGCTGTGGGAGGCCTCCAGATCTCAGGCCTGGCACACCGTTTACCAGGCTGCTTCCTCCTCTGACGGGGGCCCAGCACACGCCCCAGGAGACTTGGCAGCCGCCCCCAGGGCTCTATCCTCTGGAACTCGTCCCCTTGGAAGGGGCCTGGCCCAGGTGCCAGGTTCGGCTGGTCGGCCAGCCTCCTTTGGAGAAAGCAGGCAAGCCGAGCCAGGCTTGCAGTGGCCCTGGCGTGACACCTGCCACCTCAGGCAGAGGGCCTCCCGCGTGCCCTCCATGGCGGGTTTCTCCCCGGAGCCGTGGCCTGGGCACTAGGAAGGCCGGGCCTCCCCGACTCCCGGGAGGAGGGGCTAGCCCAGTTGCGCCCTGGCCCCCAAACCCTCTGGTGCCATCTGCCTGTCTCGGCACTTCTGACTCCACAGAGCCTTTCCTACATCTGGGCTGCCTGCCGTGGCAAAGTGCAGGCGTGGGGTGAGGCCATGGTTTTGTCTTTCCAGGAAAAAATGAGCCCCTGGCCGAAGCAGCAGGCCCAGGCAGAGCCTTGAGCTTGAAGCCCAGTAGGTCTGTGGCCCTCAGGGCCAGAGCCATGCTTTCAAGGCAGGGAAGCGGCCTGCAAGCTGAGTGGGAGTGGGGGAGGGGAGGGAGACAGCTGAAGCCGAGTCCAGAAGGGCGGCGATGGAAGAGCTGCAGCTGGGTCAGAGCCTGGAGGGAGGGCGGGGCCTTCACTGAGGACCACCCCCCCCCCAGGCCAGCCCTAGGCCCAGGCGGTCGCGCATGCGCCCTTGGCCTGTGCGGTGTGTGGGGGGTTGAACCCAAGCCCGCAGGGCTCCCGGAGCGGCCAGAGAAAGAAGGGCCCATGGAGAGGTAGGCGAGGTGGGCAGGGGGCGCCACCTTACTCTCCTCAGCTCCCTGAGGGAGAGAGAGAGAGACAGAGACAGAGAGAGAGATCCCTGACCTCTGAGTCTCTGCCTCCACCGCTGGCTGGTGCCAACTCACGCGCCATCCCACTTCCAGCCATCACCCCCACGCCTGCCCCGGGGCCAGCCCCACCACAGACAGGCCGGTTGGTTCCTGCTCACCTCTGTGCCGTCCCTTCCCGACCTGACCCCAGTGCAGGGGATAAGCTTCAGACAACTCTTTCCATGTCCCTCTGCATGAAAATAGACTTCCTCCCCTCTCCCATTCCACAGGCCCACCCGGGACATCCACCTTTGTCATTAGCTCAGGAGAGGATGCAAGATGAGAATCTCTGCTATTGTGTGGGGAGACTCAGTTTCCCGGGTTTCCCCCATGGACACATGTTCTTCAGCTGGGTCTGATTTTCTCCAGACAAGCTGTCTTGGGAAGGATTTGGCCAGCCCTAAGAACCTGAAGGGAAAGGGCGGAGGGGGGTTCTCTCTCTGCCCCCGACAGCCCCGAGCTGGGTCGGTCCCTCAGACCTGGCCAGGGGCAGCCCATCCCCCGGCGCCCTTCCCCGGGGCATCCAAGGGCAGGCTCGGCGCCAGCCCCACCCCGCTCGCCATTGCCCGACCATCGTCCTCCCTCGGGGGGCCTGGGCAGGACAGGGACCCGGCTGTGGGAGGCCTCCAGATCTCAGGCCTGGCACACCGTTTACCAGGCTGCTTCCTCCTCTGACGGGGGCCCAGCACACGCCCCAGGAGACTTGGCAGCCGCCCCCAGGGCTCTATCCTCTGGAACTCGTCCCCCTGGAAGGGGCCTGGCCCAGGTGCCAGGTTCGGCTGGTCGGCCAGCCTCCTTTGGAGAAAGCAGGCAAGCCGAGCCAGGCTTGCAGTGGCCCTGGCGTGACACCTGCCACCTCAGGCAGAGGGCCTCCCGCGTGCCCTCCATGGCGGGTTTCTCCCCGGAGCCGTGGCCTGGGCACTAGGAAGGCCGGGCCTCCCCGACTCCCGGGAGGAGGGGCTAGCCCAGTTGCGCCCTGGCCCCCAAACCCTCTGGTGCCATCTGCCTGTCTCGGCACTTCTGACTCCACAGAGCCTTTCCTACATCTGGGCTGCCTGCCGTGGCAAAGTGCAGGCGTGGGGTGAGGCCATGGCTTTGTCTTTCCAGGAAAAAATGAGCCCCTGGCCGAAGCAGCAGGCCCAGGCAGAGCCTTGAGCTTGAAGCCCAGTAGGTCTGTGGCCCTCAGGGCCAGAGCCATGCTTTCAAGGCAGGGAAGCGGCCTGCAAGCTGAGTGGGAGTGGGGGAGGGGAGGGAGACAGCTGAAGCCGAGTCCAGAAGGGCGGCGATGGAAGAGCTGCAGCTGGGTCAGAGCCTGGAGGGAGGGCGGGGCCTTCACTGAGGACCCCCCGCCCCCCGAGGCCAGCCCTAGGCCCCGGCGGTCGCGCATGCGCCCTTGGCCTGTGCGGTGTGTGGGGGGTTGAACCCAAGCCCGCAGGGCTCCCGGAGCGGCCAGAGACAGAAGGGCCCATGGAGAGGTAGGCGAGGTGGGCAGGGGGCGCCACCTTACTCTCCTCAGCTCCCTGAGGGAGAGAGAGAGAGACAGAGACAGAGAGAGAGAGATCCCTGACCTCTGAGTCTCTGCCTCCACCGCTGGCTGGTGCCAACTCACGCGCCATCCCACTTCCAGCCATCACCCCCACGCCTGCCCCGGGGCCAGCCCCACCACAGAGAGGCCGGTGGGTTCCTGCTCACCTCTGTGCCGTCCCTTCCCGACCTGACCCCAGTGCAGGGGATAAGCTTCAGACAAGTCTTTCCATGTCCCTCTGCATGACAATAGACTTCCTCCCCTCTCCCATTCCACAGGCCCACCCACCCGGGACATCCACCTTTGTCATTAGCTCAGGAGAGGATGCAAGATGAGAATCTCTGCTATTGTGTGGGGAGACTCAGTTTCCCGGGTTTCCCCCATGGACACATGTTCTTCAGCTGGGTCTGATTTTCTCCAGACAAGCTGTCTTGGGAAGGATTTGGCCAGCCCTAAGAACCTGAAGGGAAAGGGCGGAGGGGGGTTCTCTCTCTGCCCCCGACAGCCCCGAGCCGGGTCGGTCCCTCAGACATGGCCAGGGGCAGCCCATCCCCCGGCGCCCTTCCCCGGGGCATCCAAGGGCAGGCTCGGCGCCAGCCCCACCCCGCTCGCCACTGCCCGACCATCGTCCTCCCTCGGGGGGCCTGGGCAGGACAGGGACCCGAGTGTGGGATGCCTCCAGATCTCAGGCCTGGCACACCGTTTAGCAGGCTGCTTCCTCCTCTGACGGGGGCCCAGCACACGCCCCAGGAGACTTGGCAGCCGCCCCCAGGGCTCTATCCTCTGGAACTCGTCCCCTTGGAAGGGGCCTGGCCCAGGTGCCAGGTTCGGCTGGTCGGCCAGCCTCCTTTGGAGAAAGCAGGCAAGCCGAGCCAGGCTTGCAGTGGCCCTGGCGTGACACCTGCCACCTCAGGCAGAGGGCCTCCCCGCGTGCCCTCCATGGCGGGTTTCTCCCCGGAGCCGTGGCCTGGGCACTAGGAAGGCCGGGCCTCCCCGACTCCCGGGAGGAGGGGCTAGCCCAGTTGCGCCCTGGCCCCCAAACCCTCTGGTGCCATCTGCCTGTCTCGGCACTTCTGACTCCACAGAGCCTTTCCTACATCTGGGCTGCCTGCCGTGGCAAAGTGCA
This sequence comes from Diceros bicornis minor, assembly GCF_020826845.1. NCBI lineage: Eukaryota > Metazoa > Chordata > Mammalia > Perissodactyla > Rhinocerotidae > Diceros > Diceros bicornis. The sequence continues at coordinate 13 of NW_026691838.1, read as the reverse complement.
GGCGTGGGGTGAG
>NW_026691837.1:0-40242 GCF_020826845.1 Diceros bicornis minor | reverse complement strand
AGGCCGGGCCTCCCCGACTCCCGGGAGGAGGGGCTAGCCCAGTTGCGCCCTGGCCCCCAAACCCTCTGGTGCCATCTGCCTGTCTCGGCACTTCTGACTCAACAGAGCCTTTCCTACATCTGGGCTGCCTGCCGTGGCAAAGTGCAGGCGTGGGGTGAGGCCATGCCTTCTCTTTCCAGGAAAAAGTGAGCCCCTGGCCGAAGCAGCAGGCCCAGGCAGAGCCTTGAGCTTGAAGCCCAGTAGGTCTGTGGCCCTCAGGGCCAGAGCAATGCTTTCAAGGCAGGGAAGCGGCCTGCAAGCTGAGTGGGAGTGGGGGAGGGGAGGGAGACAGCTGAAGCCGAGTCCAGAAGGGCGGCGATGGAAGAGCTGCAGCTGGGTCAGAGCCTGGAGGGAGGGCGGGGCCTTCACTGAGGACCACCCCCCCAGGCCAGCCCTAGGCCCCGGCGGTCGCGCATGCGCCCTTGGCCTGTGCGGTGTGTGGGGGCTTGAACCCAAGCCCGCAGGGCTCCCGGAGCGGCCAGAGAAAGAAGGGCCCATGGAGAGGTAGGCGAGGTGGGCAGGGGGCGCCACCTTACTCTCCTCAGCTCCTTGAGGGAGAGAGAGAGAGACAGAGACAGAGAGAGAAATCCCGGACCTCTGAGTCTCTGCCTCCACCGCTGGCTGGTGCCAACTCACGCGCCATCCCACTTCCAGCAATCACCCCCACCCCACGCCTGCCCCGGGGCCAGCCCCACCACAGAGAGGCCGGTTGGTTCCTGCTCACCTCTGTGCTGTCCCTTCCCGACCTGACCCCAGTGCAGGGGATAAGCTTCAGACAAGTCTTTCCATGTCCCTCTGCATGACAATAGACTTCCTCCCCTCTCCCATTCCACAGGCCCACCCGGACATCCACCTTTGTCATTAGCTCAGGAGAGGATGCAAGATGAGAATCTCTGCTATTGTGTGGGGAGACTCAGTTTCCCGGGTTTCCCCCATGGACACATGTTCTTCAGCTGGGTCTGATTTTCTCCAGACAAGCTGTCTTGGGAAGGATTTGGCCAGCCCTAAGAACCTGAAGGGAAAGGGCGGAGGGGGTTCTCTCTCTGCCCCCGACAGCCCCGAGCTGGGTCGGTCCCTCAGACCTGGCCAGGGCAGCCCATCCCCCGGCGCCCTTCCCCGGGGCATCCAAGGGCAGGCTCGGCGCCAGCCCCACCCCCGCTCGCCACTGCCCGACCATCGTCCTCCCTCGGGGGGCCTGGGCAGGACAGGGACCCGGCTGTGGGAGGCCTCCAGATCTCAGGCCTGGCACACCGTTTACCAGGCTGCTTCCTCCTCTGACGGGGGCCCAGCACACGCCCCAGGAGACTTGGCAGCCGCCCCCAGGGCTCTATCCTCTGGAACTCGTCCCCTTGGAAGGGGCCTGGCCCAGGTGCCAGGTTCGGCTGGTCGGCCAGCCTCCTTTGGAGAAAGCAGGCAAGCCGAGCCAGGCTTGCAGTGGCCCTGGCGTGACACCTGCCACCTCAGGCAGAGGGCCTCCCGCGTGCCCTCCATGGCGGGTTTCTCCCCGGAGCCGTGGCCTGGGCACTAGGAAGGCCGGGCCTCCCCGACTCCCGGGAGGAGGGGCTAGCCCAGTTGCGCCCTGGCCCCCAAACCCTCTGGTGCCATCTGCCTGTCTCGGAACTTCTGACTCCACAGAGCCTTTCCTACATCTGGGCTGCCTGCCGTGGCAAAGTGCAGGCGTGGGGTGAGGCCATGCCTTCTCTTTCCAGGAAAAAGTGAGCCCCTGGCCGAAGCAGCAGGCCCAGGCAGAGCCTTGAGCTTGAAGCCCAGTAGGTCTGTGGCCCTCAGGGCCAGAGCAATGCTTTCAAGGCAGGGAAGCGGCCTGCAAGCTGAGTGGGAGTGGGGGAGGGGAGGGAGACAGCTGAAGCCTAGTCCAGAAGGGCGGCGATGGAAGAGCTGCAGCTGGGTCAGAGCCTGGAGGGAGGGCGGGGCCTTCACTGAGGACCCCCCCCCCCCCGAGGCCAGGCCTAGGCCCCGGCGGTCGCGCATGCGCCCTTGGCCTGTGCGGTGTGTGGGGGCTTGAACCCAAGCCCGCAGGGCTCCTGGAGCGGCCAGAGAAAGAAGGGCCCATGGAGAGGTAGGCGAGGTGGGCAGGGGGCGCCACCTTACTCTCCTCAGCTCCCTGAGGGAGAGAGAGAGAGACAGAGACAGAGAGAGAGATCCCTGACCTCTGAGTCTCTGCCTCCACCGCTGGCTGGTGCCAACTCACGCGCCATCCCACTTCCAGCCATCACCCCCACGCCTGCCCCGGGGCCAGCCCCACCACAGAGAGGCCGGTTGGTTCCTGCTCACCTCTGTGCCGTCCCTTCCCGACCTGACCCCTGTGCAGGGGATAAGCTTCAGACAAGTCTTTCCATGTCCCTCTGCATGACAATAGACTTCCTCCCCTCTCCCATTCCACAGGCCCACCCGGGACATCCACCTTTGTCATTAGCTCAGGAGAGGATGCAAGATGAGAATCTCTGCTATTGTGTGGGGGACTCAGTTTCCCGGGTTTCCCCCATGGACACATGTTCTTCAGCTGGGTCTGATTTTCTCCAGACAAGCTGTCTTGGGAAGGATTTGGCCAGCCCTAAGAACCTGAAGGGAAAGGGCGGAGGGGGGTTCTCTCTCTGCCCCCGACAGCCCCGAGCTGGGTCGGTCCCTCAGACCTGGCCAGGGGCAGCCCATCCCCCGGCGCCCTTCCCCGGGGCATCCAAGGGCAGGCTCGGCGCCAGCCCCACCCCGCTCGCCACTGCCCGACCATCGTCCTCCCTCGGGGGGCCTGGGCAGGACAGGGACCCGGCTGTGGGAGGCCTCCAGATCTCAGGCCTGGCACACCGTTTACCAGGCTGCTTCCTCCTCTGACGGGGGCCCAGCACACGCCCCAGGAGACTTGGCAGCCGCCCCCAGGGCTCTATCCTCTGCAACTCGTCCCCTTGGAAGGGGCCTGGCCCAGGTGCCAGGTTCGGCTGGTCGGCCAGCCTCCTTTGGAGAAAGCAGGCAAGCCGAGCCAGGCTTGCAGTGGCCCTGGCGTGACACCTGCCACCTCAGGCAGAGGGCCTCCCGCGTGCCCTCCATGGCGGGTTTCTCCCCGGAGCCGTGGCCTGGGCACTAGGAAGGCCGGGCCTCCCCGACTCCCGGGAGGAGGGGCTAGCCCAGTTGCGCCCTGGCCCCCAAACCCTCTGGTGCCATCTGCCTGTCTCGGCACTTCTGACTCCACAGAGCCTTTCCTACATCTGGGCTGCCTGCCGTGGCAAAGTGCAGGCGTGGGGTGAGGCCATGCCTTCTCTTTCCAGGAAAAAGTGAGCCCCTGGCCGAAGCAGCAGGCCCAGGCAGAGCCTTGAGCTTGAAGCCCAGTAGGTCTGTGGCCCTCAGGGCCAGAGCAATGCTTTCAAGGCAGGGAAGCGGCCTGCAAGCTGAGTGGGAGTGGGGGAGGGGAGGGAGACAGCTGAAGCCGAGTCCAGAAGGGCGGCGATGGAAGAGCTGCAGCTGGGTCAGAGCCTGGAGGGAGGGCGGGGCCTTCACTGAGGACCCCCCCCCCCCGAGGGCAGCCCTAGGCCCCGGCGGTCTTGCATGCGCCCTTGGCCTGTGCGGTGTGTGGGGGCTTGAACCCAAGCCCGCAGGGCTCCCGGAGCGGCCAGAGAAAGAAGGGCCCATGGAGAGGTAGGCGAGGTGGGCAGGGGGCGCCACCTTACTCTCCTCAGCTCCCTGAGGGAGAGAGAGAGAGACAGAGACAGAGAGAGAGATCCCTGACCTCTGAGTCTCTGCCTCCACCGCTGGCTGGTGACAACTCACGCGCCATCCCACTTCCAGCCATCACCCCCACGCCTGCCCAGGGGCCAGCCCCACCACAGAGAGGCCGGTTGGTTCCTGCTCACCTCTGTGCCGTCCCTTCCCGACCTGACCCCAGTGCAGGGGATAAGCTTCAGACAAGTCTTTCCATGTCCCTCTGCATGACAATACACTTCCTCCCCTCTCCCATTCCACAGGCCCACCCGGGACATCCACCTTTGTCATTAGCTCAGGAGAGGATGCAAGATGAGAATCTCTGCTATTGTGTGGGGAGACTCAGTTTCCCGGGTTTCCCCCATGGACACATGTTCTTCAGCTGGGTCTGATTTTCTCCAGACAAGCTGTCTTGGGAAGGATTTGGCCAGCCCTAAGAACCTGAAGGGAAAGGGCGGAGGGGGGTTCTCTCTCTGCCCCCGACAGCCCCGAGCTGGGTCGGTCCCTCAGACCTGGCCAGGGGCAGCCCATCCCCCGGCGCCCTTCCCCGGGGCATCCAAGGGCAGGCTCGGCGCCAGCCCCCACCCCGCTCGCCACTGCCCGACCATCGTCCTCCCTCGGGGGGCCTGGGCGGGACAGGGACCCGGCTGTGGGAGGCCTCCAGATCTCAGGCCTGGCACACCGTTTACCAGGCTGCTTCCTCCTCTGACGGGGGCCCAGCACACGCCCCAGGAGACTTGGCAGCCGCCCCCAGGGCTCTATCCTCTGGAACTCGTCCCCTTGGAAGGGGCCTGGCCCAGGTGCCAGGTTCGGCTGGTCGGCCAGCCTCCTTTGGAGAAAGCAGGCAAGCCGAGCCAGGCTTGCAGTGGCCCTGGCGTGACACCTGCCACCTCAGGCAGAGGGCCTCCCGCGTGCCCTCCATGGCGGGTTTCTCCCCGGAGCCGTGGCCTGGGCACTAGGAAGGCCGGGCCTCCCCGACTCCCGGGAGGAGGGGCTAGCCCAGTTGCGCCCTGGCCCCCAAACCCTCTGGTGCCATCTGCCTGTCTCGGCACTTCTGACTCCACAGAGCCTTTCCTACATCTGGGCTGCCTGCCGTGGCAAAGTGCAGGCGTGGGGTGAGGCCATGCCTTCTCTTTCCAGGAAAAAGTGAGCCCCTGGCCGAAGCAGCAGGCCCAGGCAGAGCCTTGAGCTTGAAGCCCAGTAGGTCTGTGGCCCTCAGGGCCAGAGCAATGCTTTCAAGGCAGGGAAGCGGCCTGCAAGCTGAGTGGGAGTGGGGGAGGGGAGGGAGACAGCTGAAGCCAAGTCCAGAAGGGCGGCGATGGAAGAGCTGCAGCTGGGTCAGAGCCTGGAGGGAGGGCGGGGCCTTCACTGAGGACCCCCCCCCCCCCCCCCCCCCCCCCGGCCAGCCCTAGGCCCCCGGCGGTCGCGCATGCGCCCTTGGCCTGTGCGGTGTGTGGGGGCTTGAACCCAAGCCCTCAGGGCTCCCGGAGCGGCCAGAGAAAGAAGGGCCCATGGAGAGGTAGGCGAGGTGGGCAGGGGGCGCCACCTTACTCTCCTCAGCTCCCTGAGGGAGAGAGAGAGAGACAGAGACAGAGAGAGAGATCCCTGACCTCTGACTCTCTGCCTCCACCGCTGGCTGGTGCCAACTCACACGCCATCCCACTTCCAGCCATCACCCCCACGCCTGCCCCGGGGCCAGCCCCACCACAGAGAGGCCGGTTGGTTCCTGCTCACCTCTGTGCCGTCCCTTCCCGACCTGACCCCAGTGCAGGGGATAAGCTTCAGACAAGTCTTTCCATGTCCCTCTGCATGACAATAGACTTCCTCCCCTCTCCCATTCCACAGGCCCACCCGGGACATCCACCTTTGTCATTAGCTCAGGAGAGGATGCAAGATGAGAATCTCTGCTATTGTGTGGGGAGACTCAGTTTCCCGGGTTTCCCCCATGGACACATGTTCTTCAGCTGGGTCTGATTTTCTCCAGACAAGCTGTCTTGGGAAGGATTTGGCCAGCCCTAAGAACCTGAAGGGAAAGGGCGGAGGGGGGTTCTCTCTCTGCCCCCGACAGCCCCGAGCTGGGTCGGTCCCTCAGACCTGGCCAGGGGCAGCCCATCCCCCGGCGCCCTTCCCCGGGGCATCCAAGGGCAGGCTCGGCGCCAGCCCCACCCCGCTCGCCACTGCCCGACCATCGTCCTCCCTCGGGGGGCCTGGGCAGGACAGGGACCCGGCTGTGGGAGGCCTCCAGATCTCAGGCCTGGCACACCGTTTACCAGGCTGCTTCCTCCTCTGACGGGGGCCCAGCACACGCCCCAGGAGACTTGGCAGCCGCCCCCAGGGCTCTATCCTCTGCAACTCGTCCCCTTGGAAGGGGCCTGGCCCAGGTGCCAGGTTCGGCTGGTCGGCAGCCTCCTTTGGACAATGCAGGTAAGCCGAGCCAGGCTTGCAGTGGCCCTAGCGTGACACCTGCCACCTCAGGCAGAGGGCCTCCCGCGTGCCCTCCATGGCGGGTTTCTCCCCGGAGCCGTGGCCTGGGCACTAGGAAGGCCGGGCCTCCCCGACTCCCGGGAGGAGGGGCTAGCCCAGTTGCGCCCTGGCCCCCAAACCCTCTGGTGCCATCTGCCTGTCTCGGCACTTCTGACTCCACAGAGCCTTTCCTACATCTGGGCTGCCTGCCGTGGCAAAGTGCAGGCGTGGGGTGAGGCCATGCCTTCTCTTTCCAGGAAAAAGTGAGCCCCTGGCCGAAGCAGCAGGCCCAGGCAGAGCCTTGAGCTTGAAGCCCAGTAGGTCTGTGGCCCTCAGGGCCAGAGCAATGCTTTCAAGGCAGGGAAGCGGCCTGCAAGCTGAGTGGGAGTGGGGGAGGGGAGGGAGACAGCTGAAGCCGAGTCCAGAAGGGCGGCGATGGAAGAGCTGCAGCTGGGTCAGAGCCTGGAGGGAGGGCGGGGCCTTCACTGAGGACCCCCCCCCGAGGGCAGCCCTAGGCCCCAGCGGTCGCGCATGCGCCCTTGGCCTGTGCAGTGTGTGGGGTTGTGAACCCAAGCCCGCAGTTCTCCCGGAGCCGCCAGAGAAAGAAGGGCCCATGGAGAGGTAGGCGAGGTGGGCAGGGGGCGCCACCTTACTCTCCTCAGCTCCCTGAGGGAGAGAGAGAGAGACAGAGACAGAGAGAGAGATCCCTGACCTCTGAGTCTCTGCCTCCACCGCTGGCTGGTGCCAACTCACGCGCCATCCCACTTCCAGCCATCACCCCCACGCCTGCCCCGGGGCCAGCCCCACCACAGAGAGGCCGGTTGGTTCCTGCTCACCTCTGTGCCGTCCCTTCCCGACCTGACCCCAGTGCAGGGGATAAGCTTCAGACAAGTCTTTCCATGTCCCTCTGCATGACAATAGACTTCCTCCCCTCTCCCATTCCACAGGCCCACCCGGGACATCCACATTTGTCATTAGCTCAGGAGAGGATGCAAGATGAGAATCTCTGCTATTGTGTGGGGAGACTCAGTTTCCCGGGTTTCCCCCATGGACACATGTTCTTCAGCTGGGTCTGATTTTCTCCAGACAAGCTGTCTTGGGAAGGATTTGGCCAGCACTAAGAAGCTGAAGGGAAAGGGCGGAGGGGGGTTCTCTCTCTGCCCCCGACAGCCCCGAGCTGGGTCGGTCCCTCAGACCTGGCCAGGGGCAGCCCATCCCCCGGCGCCCTTCCCCGGGGCATCCAAGGGCAGGCTCGGCGCCAGCCCCACCCCGCTCGCCACTGCCCGACCATCGTCCTCCCTCGGGGGGCCTGGGCAGGACAGGGACCCGGCTGTGGGAGGCCTCCAGATCTCAGGCCTGGCACACCGTTTACCAGGCTGCTTCCTCCTCTGACGGGGGCCCAGCACACGCCCCAGGAGACTTGGCAGCCGCCCCCAGGGCTCTATCCTCTGGAACTCGTCCCCTTGGAAGGGGCCTGGCCCAGGTGCCAGGTTCGGCTGGTCGGCCAGCCTCCTTTGGAGAAAGCAGGCAAGCCGAGCCAGGCTTGCAGTGGCCCTGGCGTGACACCTGCCACCTCAGGCAGAGGGCCTCCCGCGTGCCCTCCATGGCGGGTTTCTCCCCGGAGCCGTGGCCTGGGCACTAGGAAGGCCGGGCCTCCCCGACTCCCGGGAGGAGGGGCTAGCCCAGTTGCGCCCTGGCCCCCAAACCCTCTGGTGCCATCTGCCTGTCTCGGCACTTCTGACTCCACAGAGCCTTTCCTACATCTGGGCTGCCTGCCGTGGCAAAGTGCAGGCGTGGGGTGAGGCCATGCCTTCTCTTTCCAGGAAAAAGTGAGCCCCTGGCCGAAGCAGCAGGCCCAGGCAGAGCCTTGAGCTTGAAGCCCAGTAGGTCTGTGGCCCTCAGGGCCAGAGCAATGCTTTCAAGGCAGGGAAGCGGCCTGCAAGCTGAGTGGGAGTGGGGGAGGGGAGGGAGACAGCTGAAGCCGAGTCCAGAAGGGCGGCGATGGAAGAGCTGCAGCTGGGTCAGAGCCTGGAGGGAGGGCGGGGCCTTCACTGAGGACCCCCCCCCCCCCCCGGCCAGCCCTAGGCCCCCGGCGGTCGCGCATGCGCCCTTGGCCTGTGCGGTGTGTGGGGGCTTGAACCCAAGCCCTCAGGGCTCCCGGAGCGGCCAGAGAAAGAAGGGCCCATGGAGAGGTAGGCGAGGTGGGCAGGGGGCGCCACCTTACTCTCCTCAGCTCCCTGAGGGAGAGAGAGAGAGACAGAGACAGAGAGAGAGATCCCTGACCTCTGAGTCTCTGCCTCCACCGCTGGCTGGTGCCAACTCACACGCCATCCCACTTCCAGCCATCACCCCCACGCCTGCCCCGGAGCCAGCCCCACCACAGAGAGGCCAGTTGGTTCCTGCTCACCTCTGTGCCCTCCCTTCCCGACCTGACCCCAGTGCAGGGGATAAGCTTCAGACAAGTCTTTCCATGTCCCTCTGCATGACAATAGACTTCCTCCCCTCTCCCATTCCACAGGCCCACCCGGGACATCCACCTTTGTCATTAGCTCAGGAGAGGATGCAAGATGAGAATCTCTGCTATTGTGTGGGGAGACTCAGTTTCCCGGGTTTCCCCCATGGACACATGTTCTTCAGCTGGGTCTGATTTTCTCCAGACAAGCTGTCTTGGGAAGGATTTGGCCAGCCCTAAGAACCTGAAGGGAAAGGGCGGAGGGGGGTTCTCTCTCTGCCCCCGACAGCCCCGAGCTGGGTCGGTCCCTCAGACCTGGCCAGGGGCAGCCCATCCCCCGGCGCCCTTCCCCGGGACATCCAAGGACAGGCTCGGCGCCAGCCCCACCCCGCTCGCCACTGCCCGACCATCGTCCTCCCTCGGGGGGCCTGGGCAGGACAGGGACCCGGCTGTGGGAGGCCTCCAGATCTCAGGCCTGGCACACCCGTTTACCAGGCTGCTTCCTCCTCTGACGGGGGCCCAGCACACGCCCCAGGAGACTTGGCAGCCGCCCCCAGGGCTCTATCCTCTGGAACTCGTCCTCTTGGAAGGGGCCTGGCCCAGGTGCCAGGTTCGGCTGGTCGGCAGCCTCCTTTGGAGAATGCAGGTAAGCCGAGCCAGGCTTGCAGTGGCCCTAGCGTGACACCTGCCACCTCAGGCAGAGGGCCTCCCGCGTGCCCTCCATGGCGGGTTTCTCCCCGGAGCCGTGGCCTGGGCACTAGGAAGGCCGGGCCTCCCCGACTCCCGGGAGGAGGGGCTAGCCCAGTTGCGCCCTGGCCCCCCAAACCCTCTGGTGCCATCTGCCTGTCTCGGCACTTCTGACTCCACAGAGCCTTTCCTACATCTGGGCTGCCTGCCGTGGCAAAGTGCAGGCGTGGGGTGAGGCCATGCCTTCTCTTTCCAGGAAAAAGTGAGCCCCTGGCCGAAGCAGCAGGCCCAGGCAGAGCCTTGAGCTTGAAGCCCAGTAGGTCTGTGGCCCTCAGGGCCAGAGCAATGCTTTCAAGGCAGGGAAGCGGCCTGCAAGCTGAGTGGGAGTGGGGGAGGGGAGGGAGACAGCTGAAGCCGAGTCCAGAAGGGCGGCGATGGAAGAGCTGCAGCTGGGTCAGAGCCTGGAGGGAGGGCGGGGCCTTCACTGAGGACCCCCCCCCCAGGCCAGCCCTAGGCCCCGGCGGTCGCGCATGCGCCCTTGGCCTGTGCGGTGTGTGGGGGGCTTGAACCCAAGCCCGCAGGGCTCCCGGAGCGGCCAGAGAAAGAAGGGCCCATGGAGAGGTAGGCGAGGTGGGCAGGGGGCGCCACCTTACTCTCCTCAGCTCCCTGAGGGAGAGAGAGAGAGACAGAGACAGAGAGAGAGATCCCTGACCTCTGAGTCTCTGCCTCCACCGCTGGCTGGTGCCAACTCACGCGCCATCCCACTTCCAGCCATCACCCCCACGCCTGCCCCGGGGCCAGCCCTACCACAGAGAGGCCGGTTGGTTCCTGCTCACCTCTGTGCCAACCCTTCCCGACCTGACCCCAGTGCAGGGGATAAGCTTCAGACAAGTCTTTCCATGTCCCTCTGCATGACAATAGACTTCCTCCCCTCTCCCATTCCACAGGCCCACCCGGGACATCCACCTTTGTCATTAGCTCAGGAGAGGATGCAAGATGAGAATCTCTGCTATTGTGTGGGGGGACTCAGTTTCCCGGGTTTCCCCCATGGACACATGTTCTTCAGCTGGGTCTGATTTTCTCCAGACAAGCTGTCTTGGGAAGGATTTGGCCAGCCCTAAGAACCTGAAGGGAAAGGGCGGAGGGGGGTTCTCTCTCTGCCCCCGACAGCCCCGAGCTGGGTCGGTCCCTCAGACCTGGCCAGGGGCAGCCCATCCCCCGGCGCCCTTCCCCGGGGCATCCAAGGGCAGGCTCGGCGCCAGCCCCACCCCGCTCGCCACTGCCCGACCATCGTCCTCCCTCGGGGGGCCTGGGCAGGACAGGGACCCGGCTGTGGGAGGCCTCCAGATCTCAGGCCTGGCACACCGTTTACCAGGCTGCTTCCTCCTCTGACGGGGGCCCAGCACACGCCCCAGGAGACTTGGCAGCCGCCCCCAGGGCTCTATCCTCTGGAACTCGTCCCCTTGGAAGGGGCCTGGCCCAGGTGCCAGGTTCGGCTGGTCGGCCAGCCTCCTTTGGAGAAAGCAGGCAAGCCGAGCCAGGCTTGCAGTGGCCCTGGCGTGACACCTGCCACCTCAGGCAGAGGGCCTCCCGCGTGCCCTCCATGGCGGGTTTCTCCCCGGAGCCGTGGCCTGGGCACTAGGAAGGCCGGGCCTCCCCGACTCCCGGGAGGAGGGGCTAGCCCAGTTGCGCCCTGGCCCCCAAACCCTCTGGTGCCATCTGCCTGTCTCGGCACTTCTGACTCCACAGAGCCTTTCCTACATCTGGGCTGCCTGCCGTGGCAAAGTGCAGGCGTGGGGTGAGGCCATGCCTTCTCTTTCCAGGAAAAAGTGAGCCCCTGGCCGAAGCAGCAGGCCCAGGCAGAGCCTTGAGCTTGAAGCCCAGTAGGTCTGTGGCCCTCAGGGCCAGAGCAATGCTTTCAAGGCAGGGAAGCGGCCTGCAAGCTGAGTGGGAGTGGGGGAGGGGAGGGAGACAGCTGAAGCCGAGTCCAGAAGGGCGGCGATGGAAGAGCTGCAGCTGGGTCAGAGCCTGGAGGGAGGGCGGGGCCTTCACTGAGGACCCCCCCCCCAGGCCAGCCCTAGGCCCCGGCGGTCGCGCATGCGCCCTTGGCCTGTGCGGTGTGTGGGGGCTTGAACCCAAGCCCGCAGGGCTCCCGGAGCGGCCAGAGAAAGAAGGGCCCATGGAGAGGTAGGCGAGGTGGGCAGGGGGCGCCACCTTACTCTCCTCAGCTCCCTGAGGGAGAGAGAGAGAGACAGAGACAGAGAGAGAGATCCCTGACCTCTGAGTCTCTGCCTCCACCGCTGGCTGGTGCCAACTCACGCGCCATCCCACTTCCAGCCATCACCCCCACGCCTGCCCCGGGGCCAGCCCCACCACAGAGAGGCCGGTTGGTTCCTGCTCACCTCTGTGCCGTCCCTTCCCGACCTGACCCCAGTGCAGGGGATAAGCTTCAGACAAGTCTTTCCATGTCCCTCTGCATGACAATAGACTTCCTCCCCTCTCCCATTCCACAGGCCCACCCGGGACATCCACCTTGGTCATTAGCTCAGGAGAGGATGCAAGATGAGAATCTCTGCTATTGTGTGGGGAGACTTAGTTTCCCGGGTTTCCCCCATGGACACATGTTCTTCAGCTGGGTCTGATTTTCTCCAGACAAGCTGTCTTGGGAAGGATTTGGCCAGCCCTAAGAACCTGAAGGGAAAGGGCGGAGGGGGGTTCTCTCTCTGCCCCCGACAGCCCCGAGCTGGGTCGGTCCCTCAGACCTGGCCAGGGGCAGCCCATCCCCCGGCGCCCTTCCCCGGGGCATCCAAGGGCAGGCTCGGCGCCAGCCCCACCCCGCTCGCCACTGCCCGACCATCGTCCTCCCTCGGGGGGCCTGGGCAGGACAGGGACCCGGCTGTGGGAGGCCTCCAGATCTCAGGCCTGGCACACCGTTTACCAGGCTGCTTCCTCCTCTGACGGGGGCCCAGCACACGCCCCAGGAGACTTGGCAGCCGCCCCCAGGGCTCTATCCTCTGGAACTCGTCCCCTTGGAAGGGGCCTGGCCCAGGTGCCAGGTTCGGCTGGTCGGCCAGCCTCCTTTGGAGAAAGCAGGCAAGCCGAGCCAGGCTTGCAGTGGCCCTGGCGTGACACCTGCCACCTCAGGCAGAGGGCCTCCCGCGTGCCCTCCATGGCGGGTTTCTCCCCGGAGCTGTGGCCTGGGCACTAGGAAGGCCGGGCCTCCCCGACTCCCGGGAGGAGGGGCTAGCCCAGTTGCGCCCTGGCCCCCAAACCCTCTGGTGCCATCTGCCTGTCTCGGCACTTCTGACTCCACAGAGCCTTTCCTACATCTGGGCTGCCTGCCGTGGCAAAGTGCAGGCGTGGGGTGAGGCCATGCCTTCTCTTTCCAGGAAAAAGTGAGCCCCTGGCCGAAGCAGCAGGCCCAGGCAGAGCCTTGAGCTTGAAGCCCAGTAGGTCTGTGGCCCTCAGGGCCAGAGCAATGCTTTCAAGGCAGGGAAGCGGCCTGCAAGCTGAGTGGGAGTGGGGGAGGGGAGGGAGACAGCTGAAGCCGAGTCCAGAAGGGCGGCGATGGAAGAGCTGCAGCTGGGTCAGAGCCTGGAGGGAGGGCGGGGCCTTCACTGAGGACCCCCCCCCAGGCCAGCCCTAGGCCCCGGCGGTCGCGCATGCGCCCTTGGCCTGTGCGGTGTGTGGGGGCTTGAACCCAAGCCCGCAGGGCTCCCGGAGCGGCCAGAGAAAGAAGGGCCCATGGAGAGGTAGGCGAGGTGGGCAGGGGGCGCCACCTTACTCTCCTCAGCTCCCTGAGGGAGAGAGAGAGAGACAGAGACAGAGAGAGAGATCCCTGACCTCTGAGTCTCTGCCTCCACCGCTGGCTGGTGCCAACTCACGCGCCATCCCACTTCCAGCCATCACCCCCACGCCTGCCCCGGGGCCAGCCCCACCACAGAGAGGCCGGTTGGTTCCTGCTCACCTCTGTGCCGTCCCTTCCCGACCTGACCCCAGTGCAGGGGATAAGCTTCAGACAAGTCTTTCCATGTCCCTCTGCATGACAATAGACTTCCTCCCCTCTCCCATTCCACAGGCCCACCCGGGACATCCACCTTGGTCATTAGCTCAGGAGAGGATGCAAGATGAGAATCTCTGCTATTGTGTGGGGAGACTTAGTTTCCCGGGTTTCCCCCATGGACACATGTTCTTCAGCTGGGTCTGATTTTCTCCAGACAAGCTGTCTTGGGAAGGATTTGGCCAGCCCTAAGAACCTGAAGGGAAAGGGCGGAGGGGGGTTCTCTCTCTGCCCCCGACAGCCCCGAGCTGGGTCGGTCCCTCAGACCTGGCCAGGGGCAGCCCATCCCCCGGCGCCCTTCCCCGGGGCATCCAAGGGCAGGCTCGGCGCCAGCCCCACCCCGCTCGCCACTGCCCGACCATCGTCCTCCCTCGGGGGGCCTGGGCAGGACAGGGACCCGGCTGTGGGAGGCCTCCAGATCTCAGGCCTGGCACACCGTTTACCAGGCTGCTTCCTCCTCTGACGGGGGCCCAGCACACGCCCCAGGAGACTTGGCAGCCGCCCCCAGGGCTCTATCCTCTGGAACTCGTCCCCTTGGAAGGGGCCTGGCCCAGGTGCCAGGTTCGGCTGGTCGGCCAGCCTCCTTTGGAGAAAGCAGGCAAGCCGAGCCAGGCTTGCAGTGGCCCTGGCGTGACACCTGCCACCTCAGGCAGAGGGCCTCCCGCGTGCCCTCCATGGCGGGTTTCTCCCCGGAGCCGTGGCCTGGGCACTAGGAAGGCCGGGCCTCCCCGACTCCCGGGAGGAGGGGCTAGCCCAGTTGCGCCCTGGCCCCCAAACCCTCTGGTGCCATCTGCCTGTCTCGGCACTTCTGACTCCACAGAGCCTTTCCTACATCTGGGCTGCCTGCCGTGGCAAAGTGCAGGCGTGGGGTGAGGCCATGCCTTCTCTTTCCAGGAAAAAGTGAGCCCCTGGCCGAAGCAGCAGGCCCAGGCAGAGCCTTGAGCTTGAAGCCCAGTAGGTCTGTGGCCCTCAGGGCCAGAGCAATGCTTTCAAGGCAGGGAAGCGGCCTGCAAGCTGAGTGGGAGTGGGGGAGGGGAGGGAGACAGCTGAAGCCGAGTCCAGAAGGGCGGCGATGGAAGAGCTGCAGCTGGGTCAGAGCCTGGAGGGAGGGCGGGGCCTTCACTGAGGACCCCCCCCCCTGAGGCCAGCCCTAGGCCCCTGCGGTCGCGCATGCGCCCTTGGCCTGTGCGGTGTGCGGGGGCTTGAACCCAAGCCCGCAGGGCTCCCGGAGCGGCCAGAGAAAGAAGGGCCCATGGAGAGGTAGGCGAGGTGGGCAGGGGGCGCCACCTTACTCTCCTCAGCTCCCTGAGGGAGAGAGAGAGAGACAGAGACAGAGAGAGAGATCCCTGACCTCTGAGTCTCTGCCTCCACCGCTGGCTGGTGCCAACTCACGCGCCATCCCACTTCCAGCCATCACCCCCACGCCTGCCCCGGGGCCAGCCCCACCACAGAGAGGCCGGTTGGTTCCTGCTCACCTCTGTGCCGTCCCTTCCCGACCTGACCCCAGTGCAGGGGATAAGCTTCAGACAAGTCTTTCCATGTCCCTCTGCATGACAATAGACTTCCTCCCCTCTCCCATTCCACAGGCCCACCCGGGACATCCACCTTGGTCATTAGCTCAGGAGAGGATGCAAGATGAGAATCTCTGCTATTGTGTGGGGAGACTTAGTTTCCCGGGTTTCCCCCATGGACACATGTTCTTCAGCTGGGTCTGATTTTCTCCAGACAAGCTGTCTTGGGAAGGATTTGGCCAGCCCTAAGAACCTGAAGGGAAAGGGCGGAGGGGGGTTCTCTCTCTGCCCCCGACAGCCCCGAGCTGGGTCGGTCCCTCAGACCTGGCCAGGGGCAGCCCATCCCCCGGCGCCCTTCCCCGGGGCATCCAAGGGCAGGCTGGGCGCCAGCCCCACCCCGCTCGCCACTGCCCGACCATCGTCCTCCCTCGGGGGGCCTGGGCAGGACAGGGACCCGGCTGTGGGAGGCCTCCAGATCTCAGGCCTGGCACACCGTTTACCAGGCTGCTTCCTCCTCTGACGGGGGCCCAGCACACGCCCCAGGAGACTTGGCAGCCGCCCCCAGGGCTCTATCCTCTGGAACTCGTCCCCTTGGAAGGGGCCTGGCCCAGGTGCCAGGTTCGGCTGGTCGGCCAGCCTCCTTTGGAGAAAGCAGGCAAGCCGAGCCAGGCTTGCAGTGGCCCTGGCGTGACACCTGCCACCTCAGGCAGAGGGCCTCCCGCGTGCCCTCCATGGCGGGTTTCTCCCCGGAGCCGTGGCCTGGGCACTAGGAAGGCCGGGCCTCCCCGACTCCCGGGAGGAGGGGCTAGCCCAGTTGCGCCCTGGCCCCCAAACCCTCTGGTGCCATCTGCCTGTCTCGGCACTTCTGACTCCACAGAGCCTTTCCTACATCTGGGCTGCCTGCCGTGGCAAAGTGCAGGCGTGGGGTGAGGCCATGCCTTCTCTTTCCAGGAAAAAGTGAGCCCCTGGCCGAAGCAGCAGGCCCAGGCAGAGCCTTGAGCTTGAAGCCCAGTAGGTCTGTGGCCCTCAGGGCCAGAGCAATGCTTTCAAGGCAGGGAAGCGGCCTGCAAGCTGAGTGGGAGTGGGGGAGGGGAGGGAGACAGCTGAAGCCGAGTCCAGAAGGGCGGCGATGGAAGAGCTGCAGCTGGGTCAGAGCCTGGAGGGAGGGCGGGGCCTTCACTGAGGACCCCCCCCCCAGGCCAGCCCTAGGCCCCGGCGGTCGCGCATGCGCCCTTGGCCTGTGCGGTGTGTGGGGGCTTGAACCCAAGCCCGCAGGGCTCCCGGAGCGGCCAGAGAAAGAAGGGCCCATGGAGAGGTAGGCGAGGTGGGCAGGGGGCGCCACCTTACTCTCCTCAGCTCCCTGAGGGAGAGAGAGAGAGACAGAGACAGAGAGAGAGATCCCTGACCTCTGAGTCTCTGCCTCCACCGCTGGCTGGTGCCAACTCACGCGCCATCCCACTTCCAGCCATCACCCCCACGCCTGCCCCGGGGCCAGCCCCACCACAGAGAGGCCGGTTGGTTCCTGCTCACCTCTGTGCCGTCCCTTCCCGACCTGACCCCAGTGCAGGGGATAAGCTTCAGACAAGTCTTTCCATGTCCCTCTGCATGACAATAGACTTCCTCCCCTCTCCCATTCCACAGGCCCACCCGGGACATCCACCTTGGTCATTAGCTCAGGAGAGGATGCAAGATGAGAATCTCTGCTATTGTGTGGGGAGACTTAGTTTCCCGGGTTTCCCCCATGGACACATGTTCTTCAGCTGGGTCTGATTTTCTCCAGACAAGCTGTCTTGGGAAGGATTTGGCCAGCCCTAAGAACCTGAAGGGAAAGGGCGGAGGGGGGTTCTCTCTCTGCCCCCGACAGCCCCGAGCTGGGTCGGTCCCTCAGACCTGGCCAGGGGCAGCCCATCCCCCGGCGCCCTTCCCCGGGGCATCCAAGGGCAGGCTCGGCGCCAGCCCCACCCCGCTCGCCACTGCCCGACCATCGTCCTCCCTCGGGGGGCCTGGGCAGGACAGGGACCCGGCTGTGGGAGGCCTCCAGATCTCAGGCCTGGCACACCGTTTACCAGGCTGCTTCCTCCTCTGACGGGGGCCCAGCACACGCCCCAGGAGACTTGGCAGCCGCCCCCAGGGCTCTATCCTCTGGAACTCGTCCCCTTGGAAGGGGCCTGGCCCAGGTGCCAGGTTCGGCTGGTCGGCCAGCCTCCTTTGGAGAAAGCAGGCAAGCCGAGCCAGGCTTGCAGTGGCCCTGGCGTGACACCTGCCACCTCAGGCAGAGGGCCTCCCGCGTGCCCTCCATGGCGGGTTTCTCCCCGGAGCCGTGGCCTGGGCACTAGGAAGGCCGGGCCTCCCCGACTCCCGGGAGGAGGGGCTAGCCCACTTGCGCCCTGGCCCCCAAACCCTCTGGTGCCATCTGCCTGTCTCGGCACTTCTGACTCCACAGAGCCTTTCCTACATCTGGGCTGCCTGCCGTGGCAAAGTGCAGGCGTGGGGTGAGGCCATGCCTTCTCTTTCCAGGAAAAAGTGAGCCCCTGGCCGAAGCAGCAGGCCCAGGCAGAGCCTTGAGCTTGAAGCCCAGTAGGTCTGTGGCCCTCAGGGCCAGAGCAATGCTTTCAAGGCAGGGAAGCGGCCTGCAAGCTGAGTGGGAGTGGGGGAGGGGAGGGAGACAGCTGAAGCCGAGTCCAGAAGGGCGGCGATGGAAGAGCTGCAGCTGGGTCAGAGCCTGGAGGGAGGGCGGGGCCTTCACTGAGGACCCCCCCCCCTGAGGCCAGCCCTAGGCCCCTGCGGTCGCGCATGCGCCCTTGGCCTGTGCGGTGTGCGGGGGCTTGAACCCAAGCCCGCAGGGCTCCCGGAGCGGCCAGAGAATGAAGGGCCCATGGAGAGGTAGGCGAGGTGGGCAGGGGGCGCCACCTTACTCTCCTCAGCTCCCTGAGGGAGAGAGAGAGAGACAGAGACAGAGAGAGAGATCCCTGACCTCTGAGTCTCTGCCTCCACCGCTGGCTGGTGCCAACTCACGCGCCATCCCACTTCCAGCCATCACCCCCACGCCTGCCCCGGGGCCAGCCCCACCACAGAGAGGCCGGTTGGTTCCTGCTCACCTCTGTGCCGTCCCTTCCCGACCTGACCCCAGTGCAGGGGATAAGCTTCAGACAAGTCTTTCCATGTCCCTCTGCATGACAATAGACTTCCTCCCCTCTCCCATTCCACAGGCCCACCCGGGACATCCACCTTGGTCATTAGCTCAGGAGAGGATGCAAGATGAGAATCTCTGCTATTGTGTGGGGAGACTTAGTTTCCCGGGTTTCCCCCATGGACACATGTTCTTCAGCTGGGTCTGATTTTCTCCAGACAAGCTGTCTTGGGAAGGATTTGGCCAGCCCTAAGAACCTGAAGGGAAAGGGCGGAGGGGGGTTCTCTCTCTGCCCCCGACAGCCCCGAGCTGGGTCGGTCCCTCAGACCTGGCCAGGGGCAGCCCATCCCCCGGCGCCCTTCCCCGGGGCATCCAAGGGCAGGCTCGGCGCCAGCCCCACCCCGCTCGCCACTGCCCGACCATCGTCCTCCCTCGGGGGGCCTGGGCAGGACAGGGACCCGGCTGTGGGAGGCCTCCAGATCTCAGGCCTGGCACACCGTTTACCAGGCTGCTTCCTCCTCTGACGGGGGCCCAGCACACGCCCCAGGAGACTTGGCAGCCGCCCCCAGGGCTCTATCCTCTGGAACTCGTCCCCTTGGAAGGGGCCTGGCCCAGGTGCCAGGTTCGGCTGGTCGGCCAGCCTCCTTTGGAGAAAGCAGGCAAGCCGAGCCAGGCTTGCAGTGGCCCTGGCGTGACACCTGCCACCTCAGGCAGAGGGCCTCCCGCGTGCCCTCCATGGCGGGTTTCTCCCCGGAGCCGTGGCCTGGGCACTAGGAAGGCCGGGCCTCCCCGACTCCCGGGAGGAGGGGCTAGCCCAGTTGCGCCCTGGCCCCCAAACCCTCTGGTGCCATCTGCCTGTCTCGGCACTTCTGACTCCACAGAGCCTTTCCTACATCTGGGCTGCCTGCCGTGGCAAAGTGCAGGCGTGGGGTGAGGCCATGCCTTCTCTTTCCAGGAAAAAGTGAGCCCCTGGCCGAAGCAGCAGGCCCAGGCAGAGCCTTGAGCTTGAAGCCCAGTAGGTCTGTGGCCCTCAGGGCCAGAGCAATGCTTTCAAGGCAGGGAAGCGGCCTGCAAGCTGAGTGGGAGTGGGGGAGGGGAGGGAGACAGCTGAAGCCGAGTCCAGAAGGGCGGCGATGGAAGAGCTGCAGCTGGGTCAGAGCCTGGAGGGAGGGCGGGGCCTTCACTGAGGACCCCCCCCCCAGGCCAGCCCTAGGCCCCGGCGGTCGCGCATGCGCCCTTGGCCTGTGCGGTGTGTGGGGGCTTGAACCCAAGCCCGCAGGGCTCCCGGAGCGGCCAGAGAAAGAAGGGCCCATGGAGAGGTAGGCGAGGTGGGCAGGGGGCGCCACCTTACTCTCCTCAGCTCCCTGAGGGAGAGAGAGAGAGACAGAGACAGAGAGAGAGATCCCTGACCTCTGAGTCTCTGCCTCCACCGCTGGCTGGTGCCAACTCACGCGCCATCCCACTTCCAGCCATCACCCACACGCCTGCCCCGGGGCCAGCCCCACCACAGAGAGGCCGGTTGGTTCCTGCTCACCTCTGTGCCGTCCCTTCCCGACCTGACCCCAGTGCAGGGGATAAGCTTCAGACAAGTCTTTCCATGTCCCTCTGCATGACAATAGACTTCCTCCCCTCTCCCATTCCACAGGCCCACCCGGGACATCCACCTTGGTCATTAGCTCAGGAGAGGATGCAAGATGAGAATCTCTGCTATTGTGTGGGGAGACTTAGTTTCCCGGGTTTCCCCCATGGACACATGTTCTTCAGCTGGGTCTGATTTTCTCCAGACAAGCTGTCTTGGGAAGGATTTGGCCAGCCCTAAGAAGCTGAAGGGAAAGGGCGGAGGGGGGTTCTCTCTCTGCCCCCGACAGCCCCGAGCTGGGTCGGTCCCTCAGACCTGGCCAGGGGCAGCCCATCCCCCGGCGCCCTTCCCCGGGGCATCCAAGGGCAGGCTCGGCGGGCGCCAGCCCCACCCCGCTCGCCACTGCCCGACCATCGTCCTCCCTCGGGGAGCCTGGGCGGGACAGGGACCCGGCTGTGGGAGGCCTCCAGATCTCAGGCCTGGCACACCGTTTACCAGGCTGCTTCCTCCTCTGACGGGGGCCCAGCACACGCCCCAGGAGACTTGGCAGCCGCCCCCAGGGCTCTATCCTCTGGAACTCGTCCCCTTGGAAGGGGCCTGGCCCAGGTGCCAGGTTCGGCTGGTCGGCCAGCCTCCTTTGGAGAAAGCAGGCAAGCCGAGCCAGGCTTGCAGTGGCCCTGGCGTGACACCTGCCACCTCAGGCAGAGGGCCTCCCGCGTGCCCTCCATGGCGGGTTTCTCCCCGGATCCGTGGCCTGGGCACTAGGAAGGCCGGGCTTCCCCGACTCCCGGGAGGAGGGGCTAGCCCAGTTGCGCCCTGGCCCCCAAACCCTCTGGTGCCATCTGCCTGTCTCGGCACTTCTGACTCCACAGAGCCTTTCCTACATCTGGGCTGCCTGCCGTGGCAAAGTGCAGGCGTGGGGTGAGGCCATGCCTTCTCTTTCCAGGAAAAAGTGAGCCCCTGGCCGAAGCAGCAGGCCCAGGCAGAGCCTTGAGCTTGAAGCCCAGTAGGTCTGTGGCCCTCAGGGCCAGAGCAATGCTTTCAAGGCAGGGAAGCGGCCTGCAAGCTGAGTGGGAGTGGGGGAGGGGAGGGAGACAGCTGAAGCCGAGTCCAGAAGGGCGGCGATGGAAGAGCTGCAGCTGGGTCAGAGCCTGGAGGGAGGGCGGGGCCTTCACTGAGGACCCCCCCCCCAGGCCAGCCCTAGGCCCCGGCGGTCGCGCATGCGCCCTTGGCCTGTGCGGTGTGTGGGGGCTTGAACCCAAGCCCGCAGGGCTCCCGGAGCGGCCAGAGAAAGAAGGGCCCATGGAGAGGTAGGCGAGGTGGGCAGGGGGCGCCACCTTACTCTCCTCAGCTCCCTGAGGGAGAGAGAGAGAGACAGAGACAGAGAGAGAGATCCCTGACCTCTGAGTCTCTGCCTCCACCGCTGGCTGGTGCCAACTCACGCGCCATCCCACTTCCAGCCATCACCCCCACGCCTGCCCCGGGGCCAGCCCCACCACAGAGAGGCCGGTTGGTTCCTGCTCACCTCTGTGCCGTCCCTTCCCGACCTGACCCCAGTGCAGGGGATAAGCTTCAGACAAGTCTTTCCATGTCCCTCTGCATGACAATAGACTTCCTCCCCTCTCCCATTCCACAGGCCCACCCGGGACATCCACCTTGGTCATTAGCTCAGGAGAGGATGCAAGATGAGAATCTCTGCTATTGTGTGGGGAGACTCAGTTTCCCGGGTTTCCCCCATGGACACATGTTCTTCAGCTGGGTCTGATTTTCTCCAGACAAGCTGTCTTGGGAAGGATTTGGCCAGCCCTAAGAACCTGAAGGGAAAGGGCGGAGGGGGGTTCTCTCTCTGCCCCCGACAGCCCCGAGCTGGGTCGGTCCCTCAGACCTGGCCAGGGGCAGCCCATCCCCCGGCGCCCTTCCCCGGGGCATCCAAGGGCAGGCTCGGCGCCAGCCCCACCCCGCTCGCCACTGCCCGACCATCGTCCTCCCTCGGGGAGCCTGGGCGGGACAGGGACCCAGCTGTGGGAGGCCTCCAGATCTCAGGCCTGGCACACCGTTTACCAGGCTGCTTCCTCCTCTGACGGGGGCCCAGCACACGCCCCAGGAGACTTGGCAGCCGCCCCCAGGGCTCTATCCTCTGGAACTCGTCCCCTTGGAAGGGGCCTGGCCCAGGTGCCAGGTTCGGCTGGTCGGCCAGCCTCCTTTGGAGAAAGCAGGCAAGCCGAGCCAGGCTTGCAGTGGCCCTGGCGTGACACCTGCCACCTCAGGCAGAGGGCCTCCCGCGTGCCCTCCATGGCGGGTTTCTCCCCGGAGCCGTGGCCTGGGCACTAGGAAGGCCGGGCCTCCCCGACTCCCGGGAGGAGGGGCTAGCCCAGTTGCGCCCTGGCCCCCAAACCCTCTGGTGCCATCTGCCTGTCTCGGCACTTCTGACTCCACAGAGCCTTTCCTACATCTGGGCTGCCTGCCGTGGCAAAGTGCAGGCGTGGGGTGAGGCCATGCCTTCTCTTTCCAGGAAAAAGTGAGCCCCTTGCCGAAGCAGCAGGCCCAGGCAGAGCCTTGAGCTTGAAGCCCAGTAGGTCTGTGGCCCTCAGGGCCAGAGCAATGCTTTCAAGGCAGGGAAGCGGCCTGCAAGCTGAGTGGGAGTGGGGGAGGGGAGGGAGACAGCTGAAGCCGAGTCCAGAAGGGCGGCGATGGAAGAGCTGCAGCTGGGTCAGAGCCTGGAGGGAGGGCGGGGCCTTCACTGAGGACCCCCCCCCCAGGCCAGCCCTAGGCCCCGGCGGTCGCGCATGCGCCCTTGGCCTGTGCGGTGTGTGGGGGCTTGAACCCAAGCCCGCAGGGCTCCCGGAGCGGCCAGAGAAAGAAGGGCCCATGGAGAGGTAGGCGAGGTGGGCAGGGGGCGCCACCTTACTCTCCTCAGCTCCCTGAGGGAGAGAGAGAGAGACAGAGACAGAGAGAGAGATCCCTGACCTCTGAGTCTCTGCCTCCACCGCTGGCTGGTGCCAACTCACGCGCCATCCCACTTCCAGCCATCACCCCCACGCCTGCCCCGGGGCCAGCCCCACCACAGAGAGGCCGGTTGGTTCCTGCTCACCTCTGTGCCGTCCCTTCCCGACCTGACCCCAGTGCAGGGGATAAGCTTCAGACAAGTCTTTCCATGTCCCTCTGCATGACAATAGACTTCCTCCCCTCTCCCATTCCACAGGCCCACCCGGGACATCCACCTTGGTCATTAGCTCAGGAGAGGATGCAAGATGAGAATCTCTGCTATTGTGTGGGGAGACTCAGTTTCCCGGGTTTCCCCCATGGACACATGTTCTTCAGCTGGGTCTGATTTTCTCCAGACAAGCTGTCTTGGGAAGGATTTGGCCAGCCCTAAGAACCTGAAGGGAAAGGGCGGAGGGGGGTTCTCTCTCTGCCCCCGACAGCCCCGAGCTGGGTCGGTCCCTCAGACCTGGCCAGGGGCAGCCCATCCCCCGGCGCCCTTCCCCGGGGCATCCAAGGGCAGGCTCGGCGCCAGCCCCACCCCGCTCGCCACTGCCCGACCATCGTCCTCCCTTGGGGAGCCTGGGCGGGACAGGGACCCGGCTTTGGGAGGCCTCCAGATCTCAGGCCTGGCACACCGTTTACCAGGCTGCTTCCTCCTCTGACGGGGGCCCAGCACACGCCCCAGGAGACTTGGCCGCCGCCCCCAGGGCTCTATCCTCTGGAACTCGTCCCCTTGGAAGGGGCCTGGCCCAGGTGCCAGGTTCGGCTGGTCGGCCAGCCTCCTTTGGAGAAAGCAGGCAAGCCGAGCCAGGCTTGCAGTGGCCCTGGCGTGACACCTGCCACCTCAGGCAGAGGGCCTCCCGCGTGCCCTCCATGGCGGGTTTCTCCCCGGAGCCGTGGCCTGGGCACTAGGAAGGCCGGGCCTCCCCGACTCCCGGGAGGAGGGGCTAGCCCAGTTGCGCCCTGGCCCCCAAACCCTCTGGTGCCATCTGCCTGTCTCGGCACTTCTGACTCCACAGAGCCTTTCCTACATCTGGGCTGCCTGCCGTGGCAAAGTGCAGGCGTGGGGTGAGGCCATGCCTTCTCTTTCCAGGAAAAAGTGAGCCCCTGGCCGAAGCAGCAGGCCCAGGCAGAGCCTTGAGCTTGAAGCCCAGTAGGTCTGTGGCCCTCAGGGCCAGAGCAATGCTTTCAAGGCAGGGAAGCGGCCTGCAAGCTGAGTGGGAGTGGGGGAGGGGAGGGAGACAGCTGAAGCCGAGTCCAGAAGGGCGGCGATGGAAGAGCTGCAGCTGGGTCAGAGCCTGGAGGGAGGGCGGGGCCTTCACTGAGGACCCCCCCCCCCGGCCAGCCCTAGGCCCCCGGCGGTCGCGCATGCGCCCTTGGCCTGTGCGGTGTGTGGGGGCTTGAACCCAAGCCCTCAGGGCTCCCGGAGCGGCCAGAGAAAGAAGGGCCCATGGAGAGGTAGGCGAGGTGGGCAGGGGGCGCCACCTTACTCTCCTCAGCTCCCTGAGGGAGAGAGAGAGAGACAGAGACAGAGAGAGAGATCCCTGACCTCTGAGTCTCTGCCTCCACCGCTGGCTGGTGCCAACTCACACGCCATCCCACTTCCAGCCATCACCCCCACGCCTGCCCCGGAGCCAGCCCCACCACAGAGAGGCCAGTTGGTTCCTGCTCACCTCTGTGCCCTCCCTTCCCGACCTGACCCCAGTGCAGGGGATAAGCTTCAGACAAGTCTTTCCATGTCCCTCTGCATGACAATAGACTTCCTCCCCTCTCCCATTCCACAGGCCCACCCTGGACATCCACCTTTGTCATTAGCTCAGGAGAGGATGCAAGATGAGAATCTCTGCTATTGTGTGGGGAGACTCAGTTTCCCGGGTTTCCCCCATGGACACATGTTCTTCAGCTGGGTCTGATTTTCTCCAGACAAGCTGTCTTGGGAAGGATTTGGCCAGCCCTAAGAACCTGAAGGGAAAGGGCGGAGGGGGGTTCTCTCTCTGCCCCCGACAGCCCCGAGCTGGGTCGGTCCCTCAGACCTGGCCAGGGGCAGCCCATCCCCCGGCGCCCTTCCCCGGGGCATCCAAGGGCAGGCTCGGCGCCAGCCCCACCCCGCTCGCCACTGCCCGACCATCGTCCTCCCTCGGGGGGCCTGGGCAGGACAGGGACCCGGCTGTGGGAGGCCTCCAGATCTCAGGCCTGGCACACCGTTTACCAGGCTGCTTCCTCCTCTGACGGGGGCCCAGCACACGCCCCAGGAGACTTGGCAGCCGCCCCC
This sequence comes from Diceros bicornis minor, assembly GCF_020826845.1. Lineage (NCBI taxonomy): Eukaryota > Metazoa > Chordata > Mammalia > Perissodactyla > Rhinocerotidae > Diceros > Diceros bicornis. The sequence continues at coordinate 15,356 of NW_026691837.1, read as the reverse complement.
AGGGCTCTATCCTCTGGAACTCGTCCCCTTGGAAGGGGCCTGGCCCAGGTGCCAGGTTCGGCTGGTCGGCAGCCTCCTTTGGAGAATGCAGGTAAGCCGAGCCAGGCTTGCAGTGGCCCTAGCGTGACACCTGCCACCTCAGGCAGAGGGCCTCCCGCGTGCCCTCCATGGCGGGTTTCTCCCCGGAGCCGTGGCCTGGGCACTAGGAAGGCCGGGCCTCCCCGACTCCCGGGAGGAGGGGCTAGCCCAGTTGCGCCCTGGCCCCCAAACCCTCTGGTGCCATCTGCCTGTCTCGGCACTTCTGACTCCACAGAGCCTTTCCTACATCTGGGCTGCCTGCCGTGGCAAAGTGCAGGCGTGGGGTGAGGCCATGCCTTCTCTTTCCAGGAAAAAGTGAGCCCCTGGCCGAAGCAGCAGGCCCAGGCAGAGCCTTGAGCTTGAAGCCCAGTAGGTCTGTGGCCCTCAGGGCCAGAGCAATGCTTTCAAGGCAGGGAAGCGGCCTGCAAGCTGAGTGGGAGTGGGGGAGGGGAGGGAGACAGCTGAAGCCCAGTCCAGAAGGGCGGCGATGGAAGAGCTGCAGCTGGGTCAGAGCCTGGAGGGAGGGCGGGGCCTTCACTGAGGACCCCCCCCCCAGGCCAGCCCTAGGCCCCGGCGGTCGCGCATGCGCCCTTGGCCTGTGCGGTGTGTGGGGGCTTGAACCCAAGCCCGCAGGGCTCCCGGAGCGGCCAGAGAAAGAAGGGCCCATGGAGAGGTAGGCGAGGTGGGCAGGGGGCGCCACCTTACTCTCCTCAGCTCCCTGAGGGAGAGAGAGAGAGACAGAGACAGAGAGAGAGATCCCTGACCTCTGAGTCTCTGCCTCCACCGCTGGCTGGTGCCAACTCACGCGGCATCCCACTTCCAGCCATCACCCCCACGCCTGCCCCGGGGCCAGCCCTACCACAGAGAGGCCGGTTGGTTCCTGCTCACCTCTGTGCCAACCCTTCCCGACCTGACCCCAGTGCAGGGGATAAGCTTCAGACAAGTCTTTCCATGTCCCTCTGCATGACAATAGACTTCCTCCCCTCTCCCATTCCACAGGCCCACCCGGGACATCCACCTTTGTCATTAGCTCAGGAGAGGATGCAAGATGAGAATCTCTGCTATTGTGTGGGGGGACTCAGTTTCCCGGGTTTCCCCCATGGACACATGTTCTTCAGCTGGGTCTGATTTTCTCCAGACAAGCTGTCTTGGGAAGGATTTGGCCAGCCCTAAGAACCTGAAGGGAAAGGGCGGAGGGGGGTTCTCTCTCTGCCCCCGACAGCCCCGAGCTGGGTCGGTCCCTCAGACCTGGCCAGGGGCAGCCCATCCCCCGGCGCCCTTCCCCGGGGCATCCAAGGGCAGGCTCGGCGCCAGCCCCACCCCGCTCGCCACTGCCCGACCATCGTCCTCCCTCGGGGGGCCTGGGCAGGACAGGGACCCGGCTGTGGGAGGCCTCCAGATCTCAGGCCTGGCACACCGTTTACCAGGCTGCTTCCTCCTCTGACGGGGGCCCAGCACACGCCCCAGGAGACTTGGCAGCCGCCCCCAGGGCTCTATCCTCTGAAACTCGTCCCCTTGGAAGGGGCCTGGCCCAGGTGCCAGGTTCGGCTGGTCGGCCAGCCTCCTTTGGAGAAAGCAGGCAAGCCGAGCCAGGCTTGCAGTGGCCCTGGCGTGACACCTGCCACCTCAGGCAGAGGGCCTCCCGCGTGCCCTCCATGGCGGGTTTCTCCCCGGAGCCCTGGCCTGGGCACTAGGAAGGCCGGGCCTCCCCGACTCCCGGGAGGAGGGGCTAGCCCAGTTGCGCCCTGGCCCCCAAACCCTCTGGTGCCATCTGCCTGTCTCGGCACTTCTGACTCCACAGAGCCTTTCCTACATCTGGGCTGCCTGCCGTGGCAAAGTGCAGGCGTGGGGTGAGGCCATGCCTTCTCTTTCCAGGAAAAAGTGAGCCCCTGGCCGAAGCAGCAGGCCCAGGCAGAGCCTTGAGCTTGAAGCCCAGTAGGTCTGTGGCCCTCAGGGCCAGAGCAATGCTTTCAAGGCAGGGAAGCGGCCTGCAAGCTGAGTGGGAGTGGGGGAGGGGAGGGAGACAGCTGAAGCCGAGTCCAGAAGGGCGGCGATGGAAGAGCTGCAGCTGGGTCAGAGCCTGGAGGGAGGGCGGGGCCTTCACTGAGGACCCCCCCCCCCGAGGGCAGCCCTAGGCCCCGGCGGTCGCGCATGCGCCCTTGGCCTGTGCGGTGTGTGGGGGCTTGAACCCAAGCCCGCAGGGCTCCCGGAGCGGCCAGACAAAGAAGGGCCCATGGAGAGGTAGGCGAGGTGGGCAGGGGGCGCCACCTTACTCTCCTCAGCTCCCTGAGGGAGAGAGAGAGAGACAGAGACAGAGAGAGAGATCCCTGACCTCTGAGTCTCTGCCTCCACCGCTGGCTGGTGCCAACTCACGCGCCATCCCACTTCCAGCCATCACCCCCACGCCTGCCCCGGGGCCAGCCCTACCACAGAGAGGCCGGTTGGTTCCTGCTCACCTCTGTGCCGACCCTTCCCGACCTGACCCCAGTGCAGGGGATAAGCTTCAGACAAGTCTTTCCATGTCCCTCTGCATGACAATAGACTTCCTCCCCTCTCCCATTCCACAGGCCCACCCGGGACATCCACCTTTGTCATTAGCTCAGGAGAGGATGCAAGATGAGAATCTCTGCTATTGTGTGGGGGGACTCAGTTTCCCGGGTTTCCCCCATGGACACATGTTCTTCAGCTGGGTCTGATTTTCTCCAGACAAGCTGTCTTGGGAAGGATTTGGCCAGCCCTAAGAACCTGAAGGGAAAGGGCGGAGGGGGGTTCTCTCTCTGCCCCCGACAGCCCCGAGCTGGGTCGGTCCCTCAGACCTGGCCAGGGGCAGCCCATCCCCCGGCGCCCTTCCCCGGGGCATCCAAGGGCAGGCTCGGCGCCAGCCCCACCCCGCTCGCCACTGCCCGACCATCGTCCTCCCTCGGGGGGCCTGGGCAGGACAGGGACCCGGCTGTGGGAGGCCTCCAGATCTCAGGCCTGGCACACCGTTTACCAGGCTGCTTCCTCCTCTGACGGGGGCCCAGCACACGCCCCAGGAGACTTGGCAGCCGCCCCCAGGGCTCTATCCTCTGGAACTCGTCCCCTTGGAAGGGGCCTGGCCCAGGTGCCAGGTTCGGCTGGTCGGCCAGCCTCCTTTGGAGAAAGCAGGCAAGCCGAGCCAGGCTTGCAGTGGCCCTGGCGTGACACCTGCCACCTCAGGCAGAGGGCCTCCCGCGTGCCCTCCATGGCGGGTTTCTCCCCGGAGCCGTGGCCTGGGCACTAGGAAGGCCGGGCCTCCCCGACTCCCGGGAGGAGGGGCTAGCCCAGTTGCGCCCTGGCCCCCAAACCCTCTGGTGCCATCTGCCTGTCTCGGCACTTCTGACTCCACAGAGCCTTTCCTACATCTGGGCTGCCTGCCGTGGCAAAGTGCAGGCGTGGGGTGAGGCCATGCCTTCTCTTTCCAGGAAAAAGTGAGCCCCTGGCCGAAGCAGCAGGCCCAGGCAGAGCCTTGAGCTTGAAGCCCAGTAGGTCTGTGGCCCTCAGGGCCAGAGCAATGCTTTCAAGGCAGGGAAGCGGCCTGCAAGCTGAGTGGGAGTGGGGGAGGGGAGGGAGACAGCTGAAGCCGAGTCCAGAAGGGCGGCGATGGAAGAGCTGCAGCTGGTCAGAGCCTGGAGGGAGGGCGGGGCCTTCACTGAGGACCCCCGCCCTGAGGCCAGCCCTAGGCCCCGGAGGTCGCGCATGCGCCCTTGGCCTGTGCGGTGTGTGGGGGGCTTGAACCCAAGCCCGCAGGGCTCCCGGAGCGGCCAGAGAAAGAAGGGCCCATGGAGAGGTAGGCGAGGTGGGCAGGGGGCGCCACCTTACTCTCCTCAGCTCCCTGAGGGAGAGAGAGAGAGACAGAGACAGAGAGAGAGATCCCTGACCTCTGAGTCTCTGCCTCCACCGCTGGCTGGTGCCAACTCACGCGCCATCCCACTTCCAGCCATCACCCCCACGCCTGCCCCGGGGCCAGCCCCACCACAGAGAGGCCGGTTGGTTCCTGCTCACCTCTGTGCCGACCCTTCCCGACCTGACCCCAGTGCAGGGGATAAGCTTCAGACAAGTCTTTCCATGTCCCTCTGCATGACAATAGACTTCCTCCCCTCTCCCATTCCACAGGCCCACCCGGGACATCCACCTTTGTCATTAGCTCAGGAGAGGATGCAAGATGAGAATCTCTGCTATTGTGTGGGGGGACTCAGTTTCCCGGGTTTCCCCCATGGACACATGTTCTTCAGCTGGGTCTGAATTTCTCCAGACAAGCTGTCTTGGGAAGGATTTGGCCAGCCCTAAGAAGATGAAGGGAAAGGGCGGAGGGGGGTTCTCTCTCTGCCCCCGACAGCCCCGAGCTGGGTCGCTCCCTCAGACCTGGCCAGGGGCAGCCCATCCCCCGGCGCCCTTCCCCGGGGCATCCAAGGGCAGGCTCGGCGCCAGCCCCCACCCGCTCGCCACTGCCCGACCATCGTCCTCCCTCGGGGGGCCTGGGCAGGACAGGGACCCGGCTGTGGGAGGCCTCCAGATCTCAGGCCTGGCACACCGTTTACCAGGCTGCTTCCTCCTCTGACTGGGGCCCTGCACACGCCCCAGGAGACTTGGCAGCCGCCCCCAGGGCTCTATCCTCTGGAACTCGTCCCCTTGGAAGGGGCCTGGCCCAGGTGCCAGGTTCGGCTGGTCGGCCAGCCTCCTTTGGAGAAAGCAGGCAAGCCGAGCCAGGCTTGCAGTGGCCCTGGCGTGACACCTGCCACCTCAGGCAGAGGGCCTCCCGCGTGCCCTCCATGGCGGGTTTTCTCCCCGGAGCCGTGGCCTGGGCACTAGGAAGGCCGGGCCTCCCCGACTCCCGGGAGGAGGGGCTAGCCCAGTTGCGTCCTGGCCCCCAAACCCTCTGGTGCCATCTGCCTGTCTCGGCACTTCTGACTCCACAGAGCCTTTCCTACATCTGGGCTGCCTGCCGTGGCAAAGTGCAGGCGTGGGGTGAGGCCATGCCTTCTCTTTCCAGGAAAAAGTGAGCCCCTGGCCGAAGCAGCAGGCCCAGGCAGAGCCTTGAGCTTGAAGCCCAGTAGGTCTGTGGCCCTCAGGGCCAGAGCAATGCTTTCAAGGCAGGGAAGCGGCCTGCAAGCTGAGTGGGAGTGGGGGAGGGGAGGGAGACAGCTGAAGCCTAGTCCAGAAGGGCGGCGATGGAAGAGCTGCAGCTGGGTCAGAGCCTGGAGGGAGGGCGGGGCCTTCACTGAGGACCCCCCCCCCCCGAGGGCAGCCCTAGGCCCCGGCGGTCGCGCATGCGCCCTTGGCCTGTGCGGTGTGTGGGGCTTGAACCCAAGCCCGCAGGGCTCCCAGAGCGGCCAGAGAAAGAAGGGCCCATGGAGAGGTAGGCGAGGTGGGGCAGGGGGCGCCACCTTACTCTCCTCAGCTCCCTGAGGGAGAGAGAGAGAGACAGAGACAGAGAGAGAGATCCCTGACCTCTGAGTCTCTGCCTCCACCGCTGGCTGGTGCCAACTCACGCGCCATCCCACTTCCAGCCATCACCCCCACGCCTGCCCCGGGGCCAGCCCCACCACAGAGAGGCCGGTTGGTTCCTGCTCACCTCTGTGCCAACCCCTTCCCGACCTGACCCCAGTGCAGGGGATAAGCTTCAGACAAGTCTTTCCATGTCCCTCTGCATGACAATAGACTTCCTCCCCTCTCCCATTCCACAGGCCCACCGGGACATCCACCTTTGTCATTAGCTCAGGAGAGGATGCAAGATGAGAATCTCTGCTATTGTGTGGGGGGACTCAGTTTCCCGGGTTTCCCCCATGGACACATGTTCTTCAGCTGGGTCTGATTTTCTCAGACAAGCTGTCTTGGGAAGGATTTGGCCAGCCCTAAGAACCTGAAGGGAAAGGGCGGAGGGGGTTCTCTCTCTGCCCCGACAGCCCCGAGCTGGGTCGCTCCCTCAGACCTGGCCAGGGGCAGCCCATCCCCCGGCGCCCTTCTCCAGGGCATCCAAGGGCAGGCTCGGCGCCAGCCCCACCCCGCTCGCCACTGCCCGACCATCGTCCTCCGTCCGGGGGCCTGGGCAGGACAGGGACCCGGCTGTGGGAGGCCTCCAGATCTCAGGCCTAGCACACCGTTTACCAGGCTGCTTCCTCGTCTGACGGGGGACCAGCCACACGCCCCAGGAGACTTGGCAGCCGCCCCCAGGGCTCTATCCTCTGGAACTCGTCCCCTTGGAAGGGGCCTGGCCCAGGTGCCAGGTTCGGCTGGTCGGCCAGCCTCCTTTTGTAGAAAGCAGGCAAGCCGAGCCAGGCTTGCAGTGGCCCTGGGCGTGACACCTGCCACCATAGGCAGAGGGCCTCCCGCGTGCCCTCCATGGCGGGTTTCTCCCCGGAGCCGTGGCCTGGGCACTAGGAAGGCCGGGCCTCCCCGACTCCCGGGAGGAGGGGCTAGCCCAGTTGCGCCCTGGCCCCCAAACCCTCTGGTGCCATCTGCCTGTCTCGGCACTTCTGTCTCCACAGAGCCTTTCCTACCTCTGGGCTGCCTGCCGTGGCAAAGTGCAGGCGTGGGGTGAGGCCATGCCTTCTCTTTCCAGGAAAAAGTGAGCCCCTGGCCGAAGCAGCAGGCCCAGGCAGAGCCTTGAGCTTGAAGCCCAGTAGGTCTGTGGCCCTCAGGGCCAGAGCAATGCTTTCAAGGCAGGGAAGCGGCCTGCAAGCTGAGTGGGAGTGGGGGAGGGGAGGGAGACAGCTGAAGCCGAGTCCAGAAGGGCGGCGATGGAAGAGCTGCAGCTGGGTCAGAGCCTGGAGGGAGGGCGGGGCCTTCACTGAGGACCCCCCCCCCCGAGGGCAGCCCTAGGCCCCGGCGGTCGCGCATGCACCCTTGGCCTGTGCGGTGTGTGGGGGCTTGAACCCAAGCCCGCAGGGCTCCCAGAGCGGCCAGAGAAAGAAGGGCCCATGGAGAGGTAGGCGAGGTGGGCAGGGGGCGCCACCTTACTCTCCTCAGCTCCCTGAGGGAGAGAGAGAGAGACAGAGACAGAGAGAGAGATCCCTGACCTCTGAGTCTCTGCCTCCACCGCTGGCTGGTGCCAACTCACGCGCCATCCCACTTCCAGCCATCACCCCCACGCCTGCCCCGGGGCCAGCCCCACCACAGAGAGGCCGGTTGGTTCCTGCTCACCTCTGTGCCGACCCTTCCCGACCTGACCCCAGTGCAGGGGATAAGCTTCAGACAAGTCTTTCCATGTCCCTCTGCATGACAATAGACTTCCTCCCCTCTCCCATTCCACAGGCCCACCCGGGACATCCACCTTTGTCATTAGCTCAGGAGAGGATGCAAGATGAGAATCTCTGCTATTGTGTGGGGGGACTCAGTTTCCCGGGTTTCCCCCATGGACACATGTTCTTCAGCTGGGTCTGATTTTCTCCAGACAAGCTGTCTTGGGAAGGATTTGGCCAGCCCTAAGAACCTGAAGGGAAAGGGCGGAGGGGGGTTCTCTCTCTGCCCCCGACAGCCCAGAGCTGGGTCGCTCCCTCAGACCTGGCCAGGGGCAGCCCATCCCCCGGCGCCCTTCTCCAGGGCATCCAAGGGCAGGCTCGGCGCCAGCCCCACCCCGCTCGCCACTGCCCGACCATCGTCCTCCATCCGGGGCCCTGGGCAGGACAGGGACCCGGCTGTGGGGAGGCCTCCAGATCTCAGGCCTGGCACACCGTTTACCAGGCTGCTTCCTCGTCTGACGGGGGACCAGCACACGCCCCAGGAGACTTGGCAGCCGCCCCCAGGGCTCTATCCTCTGGAACTCGTCCCCTTGGAAGGGGCCTGGCCCAGGTGCCAGGTTCGGCTGGTCGGCCAGCCTCCTTTGGAGAAAGCAGGCAAGCCGAGCCAGGCTTGCAGTGGCCCTGGCGTGACACCTGCCACCCTCAGGCAGAGGGCCTCCCGCGTGCCCTCCATGGCGGGTTTCTCCCCGGAGCCGTGGCCTGGGCACTAGGAAGGCCGGGCCTCCCCGACTCCCGGGAGGAGGGGCTAGCCCAGTTGCGCCCTGGCCCCCAAACCCTCTGGTGCCATCTGCCTGTCTCGGCACTTCTGACTCCACAGAGCCTTTCCTACATCTGGGCTGCCTGCCGTGGCAAAGTGCAGGCGTGGGGTGAGGCCATGCCTTCTCTTTCCAGGAAAAAGTGAGCCCCTGGCCGAAGCAGCAGGCCCAGGCAGAGCCTTGAGCTTGAAGCCCAGTAGGTCTGTGGCCCTCAGGCCAGAGCAATGCTTTCAAGGCAGGGAAGCGGCCTGCAAGCTGAGTGGGAGTAGGGGAGGGGAGGGAGACAGCTGAAGCCGAGTCCAGAAGGGCGGCGATGGAAGAGCTGCAGCTGGGTCAGAGCCTGGAGGGAGGGCGGGGCCTTCACTGAGGACCCCCCCCCCCCCGAGGGCAGCCCTAGGCCCCGGCGGTCGCGCATGCGCCCCTTGGCCTGTGCGGTGTGTGGGGGCTTGAACCCAAGCCCGCAGGGCTCCCGGAGCGGCCAGAGAAAGAAGGGCCCATGGAGAGGTAGGCGAGGTGGGCAGGGGGCGCCACCTTACTCTCCTCAGCTCCCTGAGGGAGAGAGAGAGAGACAGAGACAGAGAGAGAGATCCCTGACCTCTGAGTCTCTGCCTCCACCGCTGGCTGGTGCCAACTCACGCGCCATCCCACTTCCAGCCATCACCCCCACGCCTGCCCCGGGGCCAGCCCCACCACAGAGAGGCCGGTTGGTTCCTGCTCACCTCTGTGCCGACCCTTCCCGACCTGACCCCAGTGCAGGGGATAAGCTTCAGACAAGTCTTTCCATGTCCCTCTGCATGACAATAGACTTCCTCCCCTCTCCCATTCCACAGGCCCACCCGGGACATCCACCTTTGTCATTAGCTCAGGAGAGGATGCAAGATGAGAATCTCTGCTATTGTGTGGGGGGACTCAGTTTCCCGGGTTTCCCCCATGGACACATGTTCTTCAGCTGGGTCTGATTTTCTCCAGACAAGCTGTCTTGGGGAAGGATTTGGCCAGCCCTAAGAACCTGAAGGGAAAGGGCGGAGGGGGGTTCTCTCTCTGCCCCCGACAGCCCCGAGCTGGGTCGCTCCCTCAGACCTGGCCAGGGGCAGCCCATCCCCCGGCGCCCTTCTCCAGGGCATCCAAGGGCAGGCTCGGCGCCAGCCCCACCCCGCTCGCCACTGCCCGACCATCGTCCTCCATCCGGGGGCCAGGGCAGGACAGGACCCGGCTGTGGGAGGCCTCCAGATCTCAGGCCTGGCACACCGTTTACCAGGCTGCTTCCTCGTCTGACGGGGGACCAGCACACGCCCCAGGAGACTTGGCAGCCGCCCCCAGGGCTCTATCCTCTGGAACTCGTCCCCTTGGAAGGGGCCTGGCCCAGGTGCCAGGTTCGGCTGGTCGGCCAGCCTCCTTTGGAGAAAGCAGGCAAGCCGAGCCAGGCTTGCAGTGGCCCTGGCGTGACACCTGCCACCTCAGGCAGAGGGCCTCCCGCGTGCCCTCCATGGCGGGTTTCTCCCCGGAGCCGTGGCCTGGGCACTAGGAAGGCCGGGCCTCCCGACTCCCGGGAGGAGGGGCTAGCCCAGTTGCGCCCTGGCCCCCAAACCCTCTGGTGCCATCTGCCTGTCTCGGCACTTCTGACTCCACAGAGCCTTTCCTACATCTGGGCTGCCTGCCGTGGCAAAGTGCAGGCGTGGGGTGAGGCCATGCCTTCTCTTTCCAGGAAAAAGTGAGCCCCTGGCCGAAGCAGCAGGCCCAGGCAGAGCCTTGAGCTTGAAGCCCAGTAGGTCTGTGGCCCTCAGGGCCAGAGCAATGCTTTCAAGGCAGGGAAGCGGCCTGCAAGCTGAGTGGGAGTAGGGGAGGGGAGGGAGACAGCTGAAGCCTAGTCCAGAAGGGCGGCGATGGAAGAGCTGCAGCTGGGTCAGAGCCTGGAGGGAGGGCGGGGCCTTCACTGAGAACCCCCCCCCCCGAGGGCAGCCCTAGGCCCCGGCGGTCGCGCATGCGCCCTTGGACTGTGCGGTGTGTGGGGGCTTGAACCCAAGCCCGCAGGGCTCCCAGAGCGGCCAGAGAAAGAAGGGCCCATGGAGAGGTAGGCGAGGTGGGCAGGGGGCGCCACCTTACTCTCCTCAGCTCCTTGAGGGAGAGAGAGAGAGACAGAGACAGAGAGAGAGATCCCTGACCTCTGAGTCTCTGCCTCCACCGCTGGCTGGTGCCAACTCACGCGCCATCCCACTTCCAGCCATCACCCCCACGCCTGCCCCGGGGCCAGCCCCACCACAGAGAGGCCGGTTGGTTCCTGCTCACCTCTGTGCCGACCCTTCCCGACCTGACCCCAGTGCAGGGGATAAGCTTCAGACAAGTCTTTCCATGTCCCTCTGCATGACAATAGACTTCCTCCCCTCTCCATTCCACAGGCCCACCCGGGACATCCACCTTTGTCATTAGCTCAGGAGAGGATGCAAGATGAGAATCTCTGCTATTGTGTGGGGGGACTCAGTTTCCCGGGTTTCCCCCATGGACACATGTTTTTCAGCTGGGTCTGATTTTCTCCAGACAAGCTGTCTTGGGAAGGATTTGGCCAGCCCTAAGAACCTGAAGGGAAAGGGCGGAGGGGGGTTCTCTCTCTGCCCCCGACAGCCCCGAGCTGGGTCGCTCCCTCAGACCTGGCCAGGGGCAGCCCATCCCCCGGGGCCCTTCTCCAGGGCATCCAAGGGCAGGCTCGGCGCCAGCCCCACCCCGCTCGCCACTGCCCGACCATCGTCCTCCGTCCGGGGGCCTGGGCAGGACAGGGACCCGGCTGTGGGAGGCCTCCAGATCTCAGGCCTAGCACACCGTTTACCAGGCTGCTTCCTCGTCTGACGGGGGGACCAGCACACGCCCCAGGAGACTTGGCAGCCGCCCCCAGGGCTCTATCCTCTGGAACTCGTCCCCTTGGAAGGGGCCTGGCCCAGGTGCCAGGTTCGGCTGGTCGGCCAGCCTCCTTTGGAGAAAGCAGGCAAGCCGAGCCAGGCTTGCAGTGGCCCTGGCGTGACACCTGCCACCTCAGGCAGAGGGCCTCCCGCGTGCCCCTCCATGGCGGGTTTCTCCCCGGAGCCGTGGCTGGGCACTAGGAAGGCCGGGCCTCGCCGACTCCCGGAGGAGGGGCTAGCCCAGTTGCGCCCTGGCCCCCAAACCCTCTGGTGCCATCTGCCTGTCTCGGCACTTCTGACTCCACAGAGCCTTTCCTACATCTGGGCTGCCTGCCGTGGCAAAGTGCAGGCGTGGGGTGAGGCCATGCCTTCTCTTTCCAGGAAAAAGTGCAGCCCCTGGCCGAAGCAGCAGGCCCAGGCAGAGCCTTGAGCTTGAAGCCCAGTAGGTCTGTGGCCCTCAGGGCCAGAGCAATGCTTTCAAGGCAGGGAAGCGGCCTGCAAGCTGAGTGGGAGTAGGGGAGGGGAGGGAGACAGCTGAAGCCTAGTCCAGAAGGGCGGCGATGGAAGAGCTGCAGCTGGGTCAGAGCCTGGAGGGAGGGCGGGGCCTTCACTGAGGACCCCCCCCCCCGAGGGCAGCCCTAGGCCCCGGCGGTCGCGCATGCGCCCTTGGACTGTGCGGTGTGTGGGGGCTTGAACCCAAGCCCGCAGGGCTCCCAGAGCGGCCAGAGAAAGAAGGGCCCATGGAGAGGTAGGCGAGGTGGGCAGGGGGCGCCACCTTACTCTCCTCAGCTCCTTGAGGGAGAGAGAGAGAGACAGAGACAGAGAGAGAGATCCCTGACCTCTGAGTCTCTGCCTCCACCGCTGGCTGGTGCCAACTCACGCGCCATCCCACTTCCAGCCATCACCCCCACGCCTGCCCCGGGGCCAGCCCCACCACAGAGAGGCCGGTTGGTTCCTGCTCACCTCTGTGCCGACCCTTCCCGACCTGACCCCAGTGCAGGGGATAAGCTTCAGACAAGTCTTTCCATGTCCCTCTGCATGACAATAGACTTCCTCCCCTCTCCCATTCCACAGGCCCACCCGGGACATCCACCTTTGTCATTAGCTCAGGAGAGGATGCAAGATGAGAATCTCTGCTATTGTGTGGGGAGACTCAGTTTCCCGGGTTTCCCCCATGGACACATGTTCTTCAGCTGGGTCTGATTTTCTCCAGACAAGCTGTCTTGGGAAGGATTTGGCCAGCCCTAAGAACCTGAAGGGAAAGGGCGGAGGGGGGTTCTCTCTCTGCCCCCGACAGCCCCGAGCTGGGTCGCTCCCTCAGACCTGGCCAGGGGCAGCCCATCCCCGGCGCCCTTCTCCAGGGCATCCAAGGGCAGGCTCGGCGCCAGCCCCACCCCGCTCGCCACTGCCCGACCATCGTCCTCCGTCCGGGGCCTGGGCAGGACAGGGACCCGGCTGTGGGAGGCCTCCAGATCTCAGGCCTAGCACACCGTTTACCAGGCTGCTTCCTCGTCTGACGGTGGACCAGCACACGCCCCAGGAGACTTGGCAGCCGCCCCCAGGGCTCTATCCTCTGGAACTCGTCCCCTTGGAAGGGGCCTGGCCCAGGTGCCAGGTTCGGCTGGTCGGCCAGCCTCCTTTGTAGAAAGCAGGCAAGCCGAGCCAGGCTTGCAGTGGCCCTGGCGTGACACCTGCCACCTCAGGCAGAGGGCCTCCCGCGTGCCCTCCATGGCGGGTTTCTCCCCGGAGCCGTGGCCTGGGCACTAGGAAGGCCGGGCCTCCCCGACTCCCGGGAGGAGGGGCTAGCCCAGTTGCGCCCTGGCCCCCAAACCCTCTGGTGCCATCTGCCTGTCTCGGCACTTCTGACTCCACAGAGCCTTTCCTACATCTGGGCTGCCTGCCGTGGCAAAGTGCAGGCGTGGGGTGAGGCCATGCCTTCTCTTTCCAGGAAAAAGTGAGCCCCTGGCCGAAGCAGCAGGCCCAGGCAGAGCCTTGAGCTTGAAGCCCAGTAGGTCTGTGGCCCTCAGGGCCAGAGCAATGCTTTCAAGGCAGGGGAAGCGGCCTGCAAGCTGAGTGGGAGTGGGGGAGGGGAGGGAGAAGCAGCTGAAGCCGAGTCCAGAAGGGCGGCGATGGAAGAGCTGCAGCTGGGTCAGAGCCTGGAGGGAGGGCGGGGCCTTCACTGAGGACCCCCCCCCCCCGAGGGCAGCCCTAGGCCCCGGCGGTCGCGCATGCACCCTTGGCCTGTGCGGTGTGTGGGGGCTTGAACCCAAGCCCGCAGGGCTCCCAGAGCGGCCAGAGAAAGAAGGGCCCATGGAGAGGTAGGCGAGGTGGGCAGGGGGCGCCACCCTTACTCTCCTCAGCTCCTTGAGGGAGAGAGAGAGAGACAGAGACAGAGAGAGAGATCCCTGACCTCTGAGTCTCTGCCTCCACCGCTGGCTGGTGCCAACTCACGCGCATCCCACTTCCAGCCATCACCCCCACGCCTGCCCCGGGGCCAGCCCCACCACAGAGAGGCCGGTTTGGTTCCTGCTCACCTCTGTGCCGACCCTTCCCGACCTGACCCCAGTGCAGGGGATATAGCTTCAGACAAGTCTTTCCATGTCCCTCTGCATGACAATAGACTTCCTCCCCTCTCCCATTCCACAGGCCCACCCGGGACATCCACCTTTGTCATTAGCTCAGGAGAGGATGCAAGATGAGAATCTCTGCTATTGTGTGGGGGGACTCAGTTTCCCGGGTTTCCCCCATGGACACATGTTCTTCAGCTGGGTCTGATTTTCTCCAGACAAGCTGTCTTGGGAAGGATTTGGCCAGCCCTAAGAAGCTGAAGGGAAAGGGCGGAGGGGGGTTCTCTCTCTGCCCCCGACAGCCCCGAGCTGGGTCGCTCCCTCAGACCTGGCCAGGGGCAGCCCATCCCCGGCGCCCTTCTCCAGGGCATCCAAGGGCAGGCTCGGCGCCAGCCCCACCCCGCTCGCCACTGCCCGACCATCGTCCTCCATCCGGGGGCCTGGGCAGGACAGGGACCCGGCTGTGGGAGGCCTCCAGATCTCAGGCCTGGCACACCGTTTACCAGGCTGCTTCCTCGTCTGACGGGGGACAGCACACGCCCCCAGGAGACTTGGCAGCCGCCCCCAGGGCTCTATCCTCTGGAACTCGTCCCCTTGGAAGGGGCCTGGCCCAGGTGCCAGGTTCGGCTGGTCGGCCAGCCTCCTTTGGAGAAAGCAGGCAAGCCGAGCCAGGCTTGCAGTGGCCCATGGCGTGACACCTGCCACCTCAGGCAGAGGGCCTCCCGCGTGCCCTCCATGGCGGGGTTTCTCCCCGGAGCCGTGGCCTGGGCACTAGGAAGGCCGGGCCTCCCCGACTCCCGGGAGGAGGGGCTAGCCCATGTTGCGCCCTGGCCCCCAAACCCTCTGGTGCCATCTGCCTGTCTCGGCACTTCTGACTCCACAGAGCCTTTCCTACATCTGGGCTGCCTGCCGTGGCAAAGTGCAGGCGTGGGGGTGAGGCCATGCCTTTCTCTTTCCAGGAAAAAGTGAGCCCCTGGCCGAAGCAGCAGGCCCAGGCAGAGCCTTGAGCTTGAAGCCCAGTAGGTCTGTGGCCCTCAGGGCCAGAGCAATGCTTTCAAGGCAGGAAGCGGCCTGCAAGCTGAGTGGGAGTGGGGGAGGGGAGGGAGACAGCTGAAGCCGAGTCCAGAAGGGCGGCGATGGAAGAGCTGCAGCTGGGTCAGAGCCTGGAGGGAGGGCGGGGCCTTCACTGAGGACCCCCCCCCCCCCGAGGGCAGCCCTAGGCCCCGGTCGGGTCGCGCATGCACCCTTGGCCTGTGCGGTGTGTGGGGGCTTGAACCCAAGCCCGCAGGGCTCCCAGAGCGGCCAGAGAAAGAAGGGCCCATGGAGAGGTAGGCGAGGTGGGCAGGGGGCGCCACCTTACTCTCCTCAGCTCCTTGAGGGAGAGAGAGAGAGACAGAGACAGAGAGAGAGATCCCTGACCTCTGAGTCTCTGCCTCCACCGCTGGCTGTGCCAACTCACGCGCCATCCCACTTCCAGCCATCACCCCCACGCCTGCCCCAGGGCCAGCCCACCACAGAGAGGCCGGTTGGTTCCTGCTCACCTCTGTGCCGACCCTTCCCGACCTGACCCCAGTGCAGGGGATAAGCTTCAGACAAGTCTTTCCATGTCCCTCTGCATGACAATAGACTTCCTCCCCTCTCCCATTCCACAGGCCCACCCGGGACATCCACCTTTGTCATTAGCTCAGGAGAGGATGCAAGATGAGAATCTCTGCTATTGTGTGGGGGGACTCAGTTTCCCGGGTTTCCCCCATGGACACATGTTCTTCAGCTGGGTCTGATTTTCTCCAGACAAGCTGTCTTGGG